>NW_015165275.1:310381-324430 GCF_001447785.1 Gekko japonicus | reverse complement strand
CAATCTGCCCCTGCTGCCATTCTTGAGGGCCTGTTATCTTCCAAGAGCACCATTTCGGAAGGATCAGTGGACTGCAGAGAGAGGCTGGAAGCAGGAAAGTTTTGTTCCGCTGATGGAAGTGACTCCCGTTAGTGGAAAACGTATTCTGGACCCAACTGGTTTACCTATAAAGTATCAGACTTGAAACATGGAAACAAGTCATGTAACCTCATTTTAAAAATGCAATAATACAGTGTAAACCAATAAGAACATCAAGAGCATTGAAAGCCTCTAGAGCACTGAAATTTTTAGATGAATCAGAAATAAGACCAGTGATCAGAATGAAAAGATTAATTAAGGTCCCGGTCACATGATCCACTGCCGAAGGGAGGCAAATTAGAGCTGGAGCAAAAAAACCCGCGGGAGCGCGATCTGACGTGCCCCCGCGGCTCCGTGCTCTGGCAGCCAATCACAAGTTGTGCAGCAAACCGGCAGTAGCGTGGTTGTGCACATGTGTGGGATGGGGAACGGCGCTGGCTGCGATGGGCTACCCGCGCTTCCCCAACTAGATGCCTGGAGTTGCCACGCATCATCCGGAAGGTAGTGCTCTGTTCCTAGTCCCTTTTAAATGCGTGTTTTCGGGCCGAAGGGACAGATGGGGGACGGGTGCGTGACGCTTCCCAGATGCTGCGGTGTGATCGCACCCACTTGATGCGCCTCTGATCCATCCCTCTTGTGAGACAAATCCTCCCGTATGACTGGGGCCTAAGAGATTAATGTAGGGATTAAAAAGAAAAACCAAAATTCAGAATCCACCACCAGCAAAATCACTTTTGAAAATTTTATTGGAGATTTAACTAGGGAGTCTTTCTGAGCTACCACTTGGCAGAGAGTTTATTATGCCCATTAAGGATGGAATTAATCTAGATTCCTCCCCAATACTGTCGCTCTTGGAGTAGGGTAAAGGGGCTCAAAGCAAAAGATGGGAAGTCCCACTTTGGGCACTTATTTAATGGTATTAAGTACTGCCCTGTACCAGTTTACTTTCACCTCTACACCCACCACTAATTCCAGGAACAACTACTGTATTAAAATAGGAAAGAAAATACATAAACGAAAGAAATACAGAATACACGCACTGAAATAAATGAAACACATTTTTTGAGTAAACATGATTGGGATTGACTAAAGGTAAAGGTAAAGGTTCCCTTGCTCGAAAGCCAGTCGAATCCGACTCTAGGGTTGCGGTACTCATCTCCGTTTCAAAGCCGAAGAGCCAGCGCTGTCCGAAGACATTTTCGTGGTCATGTGGCTGGCATGACTAAACACCAAGGTGCATGGAACGCTGTTACCTTCCCACCGAAGTGGTACCTATTTATCTACTTGCAATTTCTTGCTTTCGAACTGCTAGGTTGGCAGGAGCTGGAACTAGAGACGGGAGCTCACTCCGTTATGCGGCACACTCGGGTCTCGAACTGCTGAACTACTGACCTTCCACAGCCTGCAGTTCAGTGTCTTAACCACTTGAGCCACCGCAGCTCCTGGGACTGACTAGCAGGGTTTTTTTTTGGTGATGTTATTCACTGGGATTGAGGACAGGCATCACTGTGATGTTATTCACTGGTATTGAGGACAGCCTAGTGGGGACCTGCAGAGGGAAGGGGGAATTGGTAGAAATTGGCACAAACCTACAGATGAGTATTGGTACCTTTAAAAAATGAAGCTCTGGGACTGAGTTGAGAAATGGTCATCCAAATGCCTGGTCCTACATATTAAACTGGGAAGTGTGTTCTATACAAATATTCTGACAGTCCAAAGATCAGCAGAATTCCCCTTATTCTCTCCTTCCAGGTCTTCGATGTCCACCTAATTCCCATTATGAACTCTGTGGAAATGGCTGCCCGGAAACTTGCAACAGCTTTTTTAAAAAAACAACATGTGAGTCTCGTTGCACTGAAGGTTGTTTCTGTGACTCGGGATTCATCCTCAGCGGGGATCAGTGTGTCCCTCTTGCAGAGTGCGGCTGTGTGCACCGTGGCAGATACTACAAGAGAGGAGGGGACTTCTACCCGGACTCTTCCTGCCGGGAGAAGTGTCGCTGCATGGACCACGGAGCTGTCAAGTGTGAAAAGTTCTCCTGCAGATCCCATGAGGAATGCAGGGTGGAAAATGGCATCCAAGGCTGCCACCCAGTGGGATACGGAACTACTATAGCCTCTGGTGACACTCATTTCATTTCCTTTGACGGACGAAGTTTCGATTTCCACGGCTCCTGCACTTACATCTTAGCCAAAGTGTGCAGTGAGGATCCTCAGCTAGAGCGCTTCTCAGTCTTGGTGGCGAATGAAAAGTCCAAGGAGAGTCCAGCAGTTCTCACAAGGAGTGTTGTGGTTTCCATTCATGGGCACACTGTTGTCCTTCAGAGAGGAATGAAGTGGAAGGCGATGGTATGTTCCTTGCACATGATTGTCTGTTACATATCTGTGGATCATTTGTGAAAAATACCATGCACACAAACATGTCCCTGTGTGAGAGATTAGAACTAAACTCTTATTAGTATTTTTTGTTGTTGATGCAGGTGGATGGAGAGCTACACACGCTGCCGATAAATAAGGATGGTGGGAAACTCTGGATTACCCAAGAGGGGAACAATATCATTATCCAGTCCTCCTTTGGCTTCACAATCCTTTATGACACTCTTTCTTATGTCCGTGTGTCTGTCCCCAGCACCTACCAAGGACACATGTGTGGTCTAGGCGGTAACTTCAATGGAGACAAGCGTGATGATTTCATGCTCCCTAATGGGGAACTTGCTCAAAATGTGGTTGAGTTTGGGGCCTCTTGGAAGGTCCCCATAGATGGTATCAGCTGCTCTGATGACTGTGGGGAGAAATGCCCTACCTGCGATGCTGTCAAGACAGCACCATACAAGTCCGAAGGCTCCTGTGGCCTCATTCTGTCTAAGACGGGCCCATTCAGAGACTGCCATCGATTGGAGAGCCCCACTCACTACTTTGAGCACTGCCTGTATGACGTGTGTGCTTTCAAGGGAGCTCGAGAATCCCTCTGTCGGAGCATCCAGGCCTATGTCACTGCGTGCCAGGCAGCTGGTGCGAAAGTTGGAGCCTGGAGAACAGATGCCTTCTGTCGTAAGTTTCAAAAAAAGAATTCCCTTTTCCAGTTTTCTCAAGGGTGACTCCCCCAATCACAAAATAAGCAGTTTGGGAAAAGTGGTTCAAGCTATACCAGATTTCAATAATGTGATAGCGATTGAAGCAATGGTTCTGTTTCTATGCAATTCCTAAAGGTACTGCAACCTTCTTATCAGAGCAACTGTATGTCCTCTTGGATCCCTATGCTGCAGTCCTTAATTCTCCTACCTGCCCACCTGTTTAGGTTCTTGAACATCTTCTTCATCTCACTTCCCTGCTTCCATTTACATGCAACATACCCTATGTTGAGAGCTGAGCTTTCCCCTCACGTTTACGGTACTAGCACTGCTTTCTCCTTGGGCCTCCTGCTCTTGAATTTCTTTATCTCCACTATGAAGCCAGCTGGGTGACCTTGGGTCAGTCACAATTCTCTCAGGACTCTCTCAGCCCCACCTACCTCAAAGGGTGTCTGTTGTGGGGAGAGGAAAGGAAGGTGATTGTAAGCTGCTCTGAGACTCCTTCAATTAGTGAAGAGTGGGGTATAAAACCAACTCTTCTTCTCCTTTTCACAATCTACATTGCCCTCAGTTTTTTAGCCTGTCTTTTGGCCAGAGCTCCTTTCGGGGGGGGGGGGGACTAAGGGGGGCAGCGATTGCCTCAGGAGAAGAGGGAGGGTAAGTTGCTTCCTCCCTGCCTCTCCCCACCCCTGCCTGCCTGGGGCCAGGGAGGGCCTTCGCGGGGCTTCCTCGCACTCCCGCCGGCCTTGCAGGTCCACCGCCGGGCCCCTCATGAGACTCGGCAGTGGAGCTGCAAGGCCGGCGGTGGCGGCCGGGACCGTTGGGGGCAGGGTGTGTGGCCTTATGACACATTTCCGGTGATGTCAGGGGGTGTGGCCTTATGACACACTTCCGGTGATGTCAGGGTGTGGCATATGCTAATGAGTTATGCTAATGAGTTCCCCTAGCTCTTTTTCTACGAAATGACCCCTGCTTTTGGCTATGAAATTAACTCATCAAACTCTCAACCAGACCCTTTCATTAATATCAGAATAAAAACTAGCACAAATGAATTTGTTTCTGAAATTCAATAATGAACCACATAGGCTAAATATGGCTTCTTTTTGTCATGTTGCCATTTGGTTCATTTCTCCAGACAAGAGCAGTGTTGGTGAGGGAAACTAACGCAACTCTGTACATATGCATCTGACATGAGTGTTGTCCAGCCAGAACAGTTAAGCCCCGGTCACATGGGCCAGATAACACAGGGGGGGAGGCGTGGCTGTTTGCGCCGTTGCATTTTGATCCGCGATTATGCGATCAGATGCGACGGCAGTGCAGAGGGGTTTCATCGGTTGGCAGCCGCAGCAAAGACAGTGCCTGGAGGGGATAGCTGCGCGCCGGCGCAATCACACCACCCGATTCTGTCCGCGGCCCGTGGCAAACGGGTTGCTAGTACTTCTTGGCAGGTATTTTTTAACTGCGGGTTTTCGGTGGGAAGCCACGGATGCGCTACACTTGCCAGATGTGGGGGTGTGATCGCACACAGATAATCCTCCTGGCATCCGTGGCTCTCCCACAGCAAATTCACAGTGTGAATGGGGCCTTAGCTGATTTTTCTGCAAAGTAGGATCAGCTCAACTGGCATTTCTGTGCACAGCTTTTCTGCCAGTTATTGTATATCTCAGTGGCTTGAGGAGGGACTCGTTTACATCTAAGCACTGGTCCTGCTTGCCTAAACCACACGTCACAGATATGGCCAGATATATAGGAGAACAATTGCTGGACTTGACCAAAAATATCATAGAAGTTGCAGCACACACAAATAGAACAAACCTGGACTCTCAGGAAAGCATGTCAAGACGTCTAGAGACCCAGAATAGAATAGCCTTGCGGAACAGTACAAAGACTACAGAGTGGGAACAATTATGTGGCCTGATGTAGATTAGAAGACGTCCAACCTATTATCAATAGATACCATTTGTTTAGGCCCAGGTGCAGTATCGTCTGAGAATTGCAAGAATGTCCAACTTCACGGAAGTGAAGATATGAATCAAGGATGGGGGCCAGCGTGGTGTTGTAGTTAAAGTGTCAGACTACGATCTGGGAGACCCAGGTTTGAATCCCCACTTGGCCATGGAAGCTCGCTGGGTGACCTTGGGCCAGTCACACACTCTCAGCCTCACCTACTTCACAGGGTTCTTAAGAGAATAAAATGGAGAAGAGGAGAACAATGTAAGCTGTTTTTAGTCCCCGTTGAGGACAGGCAGGATATCAATAAAGTCAATAAATAATGGCTGAGGGCCACAATATATTCATATGAATGAGAAACTTGCAGTCATTATTTTTAAATTTACTTTGATAAGAAAAAATGGAGAAAATGTACTAACATTTTGTATATATTCTAAAAAGAGGATTTAAATATAGATAACCCCCTGTGATGTTTGAAATTATAATGAGTTAGCCAAGAATGTGACCCTTATCAAGTGAGACAGATTCATGTGGATAAGCCATGTTGTTCTGAAACAATAGAACAAAGTTTTTGAGTCCAGTGGTACCTTTAAGACAAACAAAGTTTAATTCTGGTTATAAGCTTTCGTGAAGAAGTGTGCATGCACATGAAACCTTATACCAAGTGAGACAGTCAGCTATTGTTAGGAGATGACTCTAAAATCCTATAATATGGTAAGTTGTATTGACTGTGAATGCCTTCTCAGAAGGGGCTCCTTGCCTGAGACCTGCTTACTTTTGGAGTAAGGAATCTTTATGTTCTCCTTTAATTATCTACGTAAAAATGATGGGTGGATGGTATAATGCTTTGTTGATTTAGTTTATATTAAGAATGTAATAGTTATGCTTTAATAAAAAGCTTGGAATCTAAGCAGAGACTCTCTACTAGTATTTACTTGTGTACTATATCAAGAGCAAACCTACAGCATTACTGAGGTGTACCTCTGGCTAGGAGTTAAATGACCTGGTATACAAAAGCTAACTAGACACCTACGATCTCTTAAGTATTTGCCTTATACCTGAATCAGGCTTGACCAGAGTCATGCAGAACACATGGCCATATCTGTTGTCTAATAGGAGTCAATGAAGATACAATTCAGATTGCTTTTAATCTTGTCCTTGTTGAAATTCTTCTCCATTTACAATATGGAAAAAATCTCTAATTGCCACTCTGTTTTCTTTTGCTGCAGCCCTTACCTGTCCAGCCAACAGCCACTATGAGACATGCACCACAACTTGCGATTCCACCTGTGCTGGCTTGTCCACTGCGGCCCAGTGCACAGGGAAATGTTTTGAAGGCTGCCAGTGTAATAACGGCCATGCATTTGATGGGGACACATGTGTGCCTTTGAACCGATGTGGTTGTGTGCACAATGGGATCTACTTCAAGGTCAGACTCTGTATTATGGTCCTGTTCTCCATTTTTGGCTTGGAGGGCTGGCACGGCTGGTAGACTATACATACTGGAAGTTTTGCATCTGCAAAAGGCTGCTTTAGAGGGAGAACTGTATACAGTTCTGTTCTCCCCCCCCCCCAACCCCATCTCCCCAGCCCTCCCCCAAAATCTCCAGGAATGTCCCAACCTGGAGCTGACAACCCTATTCCCCTATATTAGTTCCCAGACTACTGAACTTCCTCTCTCGGGAAACTCATTTTTAATCTTCAAATATCAGGGGATAGTAGGGTTCCCAAGTGTAAATTCTGCTGCAGCGGGGGACTCCTGGGCGGCGGCTTGAGCACTGGGGCGGGGCCACGACCATCCGAGGGAAAACCATAGAGTTTTCCCTCAGATGATTGTGGCCCCGCCCCCAGCATGCCCAGCGTGGTCACGTCACTTCTGGGTGATGTGCACGTTGGATGGGGTTCCCCTGGGGCCCGATCCGCCAGCGGCGGGGAACGGGCCTCTGGGGCGGGGGTTTCCCTGCCCCCCGGGGGGACTTGGCAAGCCTAGGGGATAGGTCAGGATGCTTCTCTTTCACATTGATTCTAAGGTAACCATGGATGGGCTGGCTTTCATTTCTGACATTTAAAAAAAAAAAATCTCGTCTACTGCTGTGGTTTGTCAGTTCTTGCACCTTTTGCTCTGTCTGGTTTCTTTCTCTTCAAATTATATCTTAATTTAATATAAGCCAGAGGACGGATCTTTGTAGATGAAAAAGCACAAAATAATTAAAACTACTTTATAAATTAAAAAGGGAGTAAATCATCACTGGAAGTCCGGAGAGCCCACCGTCCAACCAGACATTTTTTTCCCAGGAGAAATGACCTCTGTGGTCTTGAGCAATGTTCCCTCTAAGCTGAGTTAGTGTGAGCCAGCTCACAGTTTTTTAGCCTTCGGCTCACACATTTTTGTCTTCGCCCAGGAAGGATGGCCCCAAAGCAAACTGATTTATGCAGTAGCCAAATCGCTCGCTCACAACTTTAATGCCAGTAGCTCACATAGCTGATTTTTTTGCTCACAAGACTCCGCAGCTTAGTGGGAACATTGGTCTTGAGATCAATTGTCATTCTGACAGATCCTTGGCTTTGATTTCTGTCATTAAAAAAAAAAATCTTGTCTGCTGTTTTCTTTGTCAATACTTGCACCTTTTTCTGTATCTGCTTTAAAAAATAATAATATTATATCTTGTTTTGATATAAGGCACAGCATGGATACTTGCAGGTGGAAAGGTATAATATAGTTATTTCAAAAAACTATTTTAAATAAAAACAATAAATGCACACCGGGATATTCATACTGCTTTCCCATCCTTCCAGCTATATTCACTGACCAAAAGATTTCCCAACAGGCAGGAGACAGCCTCTTCGCAAGAAACTGTACAGAGAAATGTACTTGCACTTCCTCCAGCCAATTCGCTTGTGAAGAAACCAGCTGCCCTGCCAGGCAGTCCTGCGGACTTAAGGACGGCGTGCGGGGCTGTGTGACACAGGAAGGCCAGTGCAAGCTCACCCGGGGAGCCCAGCTTACCTCTTTTGACGGTGCCTCCGCACAGTACAGCTGTGGTGGCGTCTATGATGTGGTCTCTGTTTGTGATGAAGGTGCCCCCTCCTGGTTCAGGGTGTCAGTGAGCATTAAACAGGATGAGGAGGCGGAGAGTTTAATAGCTGGGAAGACTGTCTACGTCCACTTCCAAGAGGCATCTATCACCGTGAAAAAGAACAGAGCGACGTGGGTAAGAGGTTTTTACGCAGGAGTATGCCAAGGGGGAGCTTTGGGTTTTCATGGGGATAGAGTATAAACATGCCCACCTTGCCCTTGCCTTAGGTACTCAATCAATCTAATTTATTGCGGCAGGAGCCAGTAAAACAGTACAATTCTGATGTAAAAGGGATTAAAACAGTAATAACATGGGAATAATATAAAAACTTTTAACAGGAGAGAGTTAATAACATTAGTAAAGTAAAATAGTGTTAATAAAAGAATCATACAATTTTTCCAGCTAAAATAAGTTTACGTTTCCTAATAGCTAAGCAACAAAATTTTGCCATAGCATAAGTCACTGAGCTCTGAACGTCTTCTAAGAGGAATTTACGAAGGACTTCTGGCCTAAAAGTCAAGATAAGACTGCAAAGGGCTAAATCTAGACAGAAGGGGTAGTATAAGATGGTCTCGTTCATCCTGACAGAATCTGCAGAACAGGAGGACATGAGTAACTGATTCCACCATATTAGCCATGCGTGGGCATATACATTCATGCATTAGGACTCGAGTGAATTTACTTTGCAGTACAGTGGAAGGGAGTGCCTCAAAGCAGGCTCTGGAAAAGGCCCATCTAGAGGGTTCATAGGTAATGTTAACTAAATAAGGGGCAACAGTAAAATTTGGCTAAGATTTTGTTTCTGTAGTTCTCGGGTAGCAAAGCGTCTTCATTTTGTGATTCAATATCACGAAGCTTCTGCCCGACAGCTGTTCTTGCCTTGTACAGGCTTCCACAGAAGAGATCTTCTGGGAATAGGCCAATCTGATTTACTAAGAATTTGTGTGGACCAGGCAGGGTAAGGATCCGAGGCTGAAAAGTAAGGTATTAAACCCTCTGGGTTGTAATGAATTTTTAGCCAGAGCATTATAGCCTGTTTCAAGTCTGAGTAGCCCAGCCTCTTGCCTAAGTGTTACATTAGAGGTACTTCTAGGAACGCCAAATAGAGAGCTAAGAAATTTAGATTGAACCTTTTCAAGGGTCTTTAGATTGGCAGAAAGTCCGATTTGTGAGCCATACAGGAGTTGAGCCAATGATTTTGCCTGGAAGATTTTTAAGGCCGCGGGGAGAAAGCCTGTACATTTCCTTCTAAGTAATCTAAGAATGGCATTTGCACTTCTCTCTGCCAGGTTAGCTGATGAGGACAGATGTGCTGAGAATTTAGAATTGTAAGAAAAGGTAATGCCTAAGCCAGCGGGGGGGGGGGGAATGCACGGCCAAAGTGCGGCCTTTGGAAGCCGCACCAAAATAGACACGCTGCAGCGGGATCACACGAATCCCCTGAGCCGCGGCCCCGTTGCTCCCCGGCACAATCAGATGTGATTGTGCATGCGCAGTTCAGCCAGGAGCCGGGGATGCGCCGGCAGAAGGACGCACCAGTGATCCCACGGCCACGCTTGCCGCGGCCGTTCAGGTAAGACCACCTCTGTCGGTGGTTCTTTTTTGCTGTGGGTTTTCCGGGGTTAGGGACGGATCGGGGACGGGTGCGCGCCACTTCCCAGATGTTGCGGTGAGATCGCGCCTGTTTGCTGCGCCCCCGATCTGTCCCTCTCCCAGGCCAAAACCCTCCGTGTGACCGGGACCTAACTTGATCTATGGCATTGCCTTAGGTACTTCCCCTTCCTTTTCTAGTCCCCCTCTTCCCCACATTGACCTTTCCCCTTTGGTTCTACCCGCCCTTCTCTAACCACATGTATTTTCATGATCTGTCCTCAGTTGAGTCTCATATAGTGCCATCCCAGCAACAAATTCATAGGATACTGAAATCTGATAGTTAGGAAGAATATCCTGCAATAATCAGGAGATTTTCATTAATCTCTGCTACATCTTTTAAAAAGTTTATTAATCTTTAAACTTTAAAATCATACATATACATACTACACTTGATGTTAGCTACAAGGCAGAGAAGCAATAGACCATTTCTGCAGTAGTGAAACTTCCTGCACTGATGTTTTTAAAACTGCGTGTTATGTGACATTTTCAACAGTAGATTTTTCCTCACTAGGTGCAAGCCCAAAGTTTTCTCCTTCTTTCCCTGCGTTTTCGGAATCTCCAGTTTTAGCGATTTCAAAAAATGCAGGGTAAGAAGGACAAAAAGGTTGGGTTTGTGTTTGGTGAGGATAAATCTACCTGCAGAAAATTTCACATAACACACAGTTTTAAAAACACTGATGTGGGGAATTTCACTACTGCAGGAATGGCCATAGATATACATGAACATGATTTAGAATAACATCAGACACCCCAAAGCAATGCAGAAGCTTCAACAAGAATGTGCACCAAATGCCCTTTGAAAAGGATTGCTTTGCGTTTTATTTTATTCTTTTAGATTTTTATGCTTCTTTTCTCCCCATCGGGGACCCAAAGCCCCTCACAGTGCTGCCTGCCTCTATATATTATCTTCTCAACAACAACACTGAGAGTTAGGTTAGTGTGACTGGCCTAAGGTCACCCAGAAAGTTTCCATGGCAGAGTAAGGATTTGAACTAGGGTTGCTAGTTGGTGGCTGGGAGATTGAGGGACAGGGACAGGGGGATGTCCGATCAATGGCTTGATGTAATTTGCAGGGTGAACTCAGAAGAGATGTCCTATTGTAGCATTCTAGGATTCAGCTGAGTCTCTATGGTAAAACCACATTGTTTCCACTGAAATCCTGATTATGATGTTACGTCTGGGTTCAACCTGGAAATTACATCATATCATTGATGCAACAATGATTTTGCCTTATTCCCCCACCACCACCAAGTGATGGCAAGGGTCACGGGCTACCAGCAGAAGGTCTCCTGATGACCCTAACTGGAACTCTACTCTCCCAGATCTGACATTAATCTCTACATCACACTGCTTGTCAGCACTCTCTACGAGTGCTCCAAAATTCAAAAGTGAAGGGACTTTATCCTCAGGCAGTCCATTCTGCAGGTTAGAAGCTACAAGACAGCTAAGGACCACAGTGAATATGTGTCCAGTTAACCTACAGAAAGAAAAATCACACAGCATTTAAAGAGTAACATTAAGTGGTTCATACACGTGCAGTTTCAAGTTTATGCATAGCTGACTCCAATGTTTCCTTTATTTTGACCACCATTGGTTCTTCCATATAATATCACGTAGGTTTACTGCTGGGTTCTAGACATTCATTCAAGCCCACATCTTCCCTGCCCCAATCTTCCTATGTTCCAGGTCAATGGGCGCTTAGTAAGACTGCCGTACAAGATCTCCAAAGCCTTCTCTGTGAGCAATGTTCAGGATGGCATCTTGATCGACCAGGCCTCTCAGATGCAAGTTCACCTCCACCGCGATGGGGGACTGACAGTCCGAGTCAAGGAGAACCTGGCAGGGAAATTATGTGGCCCCTGTGGAAACTTCAATGGAGCGGCTGCTGATGACCTGAGAACACCCAATGGAGAGAAGAAGAATATTGCCGAGGTCCTCCGTGCTTGGAAGGCAAAAGACATCTCTCCTTAGTAAGTGGCTCAAAAGACACGGCCTCTTTGTATGAAGGCAACACACTGACTTGCAGCTTTGAGTTCATTTTGGAAGTGTTGTGTGGCATCCAACGTAGCAAAGTTGAGAACTAATTGTATAATGAAGAACATGGATCTCTTCATGACCTCTATAGTTTCTGCAGCCCAGAATGACCCCAGGTGCTTCGGCATTGCCATGAAAATTGTAGTGAAGCCATCACTGTATCCAGCAATAACTGGAGCTTTGGACCTATGAAATAACTGCTGTATTCTTCCTTCCCCTAGGTCAAGATCCCTTCTTTGAGGGTGGCTACCATTGCATGCAATGAAAGATGGCAACTGCCCCGGAAGAACTGAAGTCAAAAGTATCTGAAGTCACACTCTTGCCCTGCAGCTAACCAATAACTTTCCAATGGAACTCATAGCTTTGCCCGACAGCGCATTGTCTGGGAACATTCCAGATCATCAAGACAGGATTCTCTCATGGGATATAATGAAAGACAACAGAAACCTCAGAACGACAGATGTTTGCTCTAAGCAGCTGATATTTGGTGTCCATCTTAGATCTCCAATAGGCATCAATTATGTTATTAAACAGACATAATGCACTGCTTCCCTTGAGCAGGGGGCACTGTTTTTATATCTATCTAAATAGGGTAATCGCTTGAATAAAATCTTTCTTGATTATTAATTTTATCAAAATAATTTTAACAAATTAAATCTGCATACCTTTGATAATGAATAAAGTACATGTAGCTTTAAAGAAAAACATGGTGTTTAGTTTTATTTATTTAGAAAATGTGTATGCCAACTCAGCAGTCTTCCTTAAGGCAGCACACTAGTACTGAAATAGTAAAATAAACAAAGCACAAAAGAGTAAAACAAAAAAAAATCAGTAAAAACAATATCAATAATTAATCAATAAAAATATGTCAACAGAAACAAGCCAGCAGGGCATAAAAGCACAGAAAATAAAGAGAGCCATCTAAAATGATGGGTGATAAACCAGTCCCCAAGCTAGGAGCTGATTATTAGATGGCCAAAAAAAAGAAGGAACCCCCTAAGTTAGTTGTAGAGGATGCACCTATTTCTGTCGCAAAAGAGGAATTCCCTCCTGTGTGTAAAAAAAAAAAAGAATGGCATATTCCACCCATGAATTTACATTTTTAAAACTTTTTTAAAAAGTGCACTGCTTCATGTAATGGCAAAACAAATTCGTTGATGAAGAAAACAAACATGCCCTGACGAGAAACCTTTCCCCCCAGGCTGCCTGCAAAGAACAGTCTATCATGACATCACAAAATTACACTAGAGAAGAATATTAGTTGCCAGCCATTGTTGAAAATACAAAAATGTTATTAAATGTATAGTTGTTGGGTTTTTTTAAAAAGGTTAGGTGTGGGATATAACTGATGCAACTGTAAAGTTTTTCACAGGTCTCAGTTCTTTCATATGAGCTCTAGGTGAGAGGAATTCAACTTCATACCATACAGCTGTGGGACTCTATTGCTCATCATAAACTGTGAATATGCCTATGTGTAGAAAGAGCTCCTTTTCACCTGTGAATAGGGTGGCCAAACCCAAGTTGGGGGCAGGGGATAACCTGGTTTGGAGGAGGCCCTCCCCCCACTTCAGGGTTATCAGAAAGCAGGGGGGGATGTCTGCTGGGTACTCCATTATACCCTATGGAGACTGGTCCCCATACACTATAATGGAGAATTTATCCATGGGTATCTGGGGCTCTGGGGGGGGCTGTTTCTGGGGGGGCTGTTTCTAATACTGTGCTAGCAGGATACCCTCTCAGTGGATCAGTCTAGATGTTCTCTGGAGATCCCTAAGTGGTGGTGACTGGCTACCAGGGTGCTTTCCAGGGAACCCTTGTTCTAAGGGAGTTTCCCAGCAAGGGAAGGCATATTCCCACCTTCCTTCTGTACCACCATCGCAAAGAGCTATAGTCTGGCCTCTTCTTATGCAGAGCAATCTAAGTTGTTTTCAAAAATGCAGCTCTGAGAGATTGGGGGCGGGCAAAGCCAGTGAACAGGAACCCCTAGGGAGCTTACTAAGAGCAGTGATGACAGACAAATAGAGTACCTGTCTCAGGTTTATGAGTTACTAATGATGTGAAGAGGAACTCCAATAAGGTTGCCCTGGTACACTGCAGTACTCCCAAACTCTACCTGGGCCCTAGTTCAGTAGAAGAGCATCTGCTTTGCATGCAGAAGGTCCCCAGGTTCAATCCCCAAAATTCCTG
>NW_015165275.1:299290-310367 GCF_001447785.1 Gekko japonicus | reverse complement strand
AGTAGGTGTGGTGAGGGTAAGGTAGAAATAGGTGAAGTGGAAAGACCTCTACCTGAGTCCCCAGAGAGAGCTGCTGTCAGTCTGTATAATCATTACTGACCTTGATAGACCAATGGTCTGATTTGGTAGAAGGTTCATGGTGGTGAGTGCTGAGACTTGGCTCCTACAAGGTCGAGCTAAATCTAAACTACTGCCTCCCCTCCCCATAACGCTGAATTTCATAATGATGATTCTCCACTAATGAAATGTGATCTGTGGCTGGGTGGGTGGCAGAGCAGAGACTGAGCAGGATAGAGGGAATAATGTGTTGATGAGACATCCCCCCCTCCCATCTTTATAGTATGATCTTCTTGTACATTTGCACTGGAATGCAGAAAAGTTTCATTCCCAACCCACACCTCTCAATCTACAGACCTGTGCATGCCTACAGGATTCCATGTGAGTATCAGGAACCCTGAGCAGAAAGAGGCTGAAAATCCCAATGATCATCCATCTGCCCAGTATTCTGTTCATTGCTTTCCGAGTCTGAGGTTGTCCGATTCCCATCAATCAGTCTGGAAGAACATCAGTGTCAGATGCCTTATATAAATTAACCTCCACTGGCTCACTAACAATCATGTGCATGTTGTTTTATTGGAAAGTATGCTCAGTTTCTATGGCCCAGCTAATGGATAAGGACAAGCAAGAATGGAAGCACAATAGTTTATTATGACAATACAATCCACTGTGGATCTTGAATGTTTTCACTACAGGCAGCAGAAGCATCACCACAGGAGCCGCTTGAGTACACCCTGGTTGGAAGCAGATGGATGAAGAGGACGTCCTCTGAGTTTCTGAAGATCTCACCTAAAGAAAGGAAATAGCCATGTTTTCCACTTGAACGGAGATTGCATCTTCACTCCCTTGGGCAATAATACCTCCCAAAAACTCAGACCTATGATTTTTATTATATGCTGGCAATTTAAGCAAACACTCTCTTGTTTCCAAAAACATCCCTGCTTTGTTGCTGCGTTGCGTATACATCTGTTCCACCACAGGCAACTAGAAAAAAGCTTGGTGTTACAGGCAGACCTCTGCATTCTTATGGTAGACTCAAGTATGTGAGAGCCATGGACCAGAAGAACCAAGGTACTTGCACCTAAACCGGGTTAGCACCAAATGAGATCCACTGCATGCAGATTCCCGGCTTGCAGTTTTGCTCTGGGGGGCAGAGCCTGGAACACAGGCACATTCTGGTGGTGGTGGGGACACAACCACAGGACCTCCTTTGCTCCGCACAAGGTGGTTTGGTGGACTTCAAAATGAATCTTCTGCTGTCCCTCATTCTGTTCTCTCTGGCCCCGGCCACACGGAAGGTTTTGGCCCAGGAGATTATGGCTCTGAAATTCAGTGGGCACATGAATTGCTTGTGATGCTCGAGGGTGCCATCGCACCCACCATTGTCTTTCATGGTGCCCCCACTCGCTTTTCCCCTAAAGCATCTCTTCTTCAAGCAAAGAGTCAATCCTGGCTTTCCTCTGCCTCATTGGATACTTCAGAAGAGCAAAAGAGGGCTCTGACCTGGCTAGCCCAATCTTATCTGATTTGGAAACCCCTGGATCAGTGGGAAGAGCCGGCTTGATGTTCCATGTACTCACAGCGGACACTCGACCCTCTCCGTGGAGGCCGAAACTACAGATTTATCCACTTGGAACACCCAGCGCCCTGGCATCCCCACATTGGTGGTCTTCCCAATATTGATGATATCAGGGGTTCGGGAAGAAGGGATGGCGTAGTAATTTCTTTTGTCTCCACTGTCAAATCCAGCCTGTGGGTAGAAACGAAAGGGGAAACTCATGTTATTATCCATTCCAATGGGATAGGAACTCCTCTGGCTGGAGCTGTTTGTGCTGCACAGCAGTCTATGTACATTGCAAAATCTTCTCTCTGTAATCCTGAGGAGGAAGCTTACACATTGTTTGTCCTGCCATGGCAGTGAAGAACTTGGCTTCAGCAATAGAACAGGATCATGCGTCACCCTCTGGTTCTTAGGGTGAAGTGGCCTATAGCTACCCATATTTCTCTGAAGGAAGGCATGATTTAGTTACTGTTTGTCCTTGCTTCCCAACTTTCCTAGTACCCAGAAGAACTACCTGTGCTGGGGTTCCACCAAGGCCTGTGGTATCACGCCCACCACTTGCTGTCCCCGTGGTCCACTGGATGCTACCGTAATTCAACATGATGAAGGAGATTCGCCTGTTGGTGGTCAAGACAGCCTGGAAGGTGTTGACCTAGAGCAAGAAGGGAATAGAGAGATGGCTCTTATGTAGCTTACAAAAGAACAAGAGTCACATTTTATCCGTTAATTCATCAACAGTCAGGACTGAAAGAAGGAAATGCTTCTTTACCCAAGGAGCTACTAACCACCCAGCAGTTCGAAAGCCAAGTAACTATCTATTGGCGAGTAGATAAATGGGTACCCACCCTTAGTAGGGTGGAGGGCACCCTCCTCCGTCTACGGAGGTGTGTGGAGAAGCAGTGGCACTGGCAGCAATGGCGGCGATAGCGATGGTGAGAACAGCGGCGGCAGCGGAGCAACGGCGGTGGCGATTGGAGGAGGCGGCGCAACGCTGAGAGGCGGCAAGCGGCGGCGAGCAGAGCCTGGCTGATCCCTGGTGGCCAGCAGTGAAAGAACAAGGCGGCTGCCATCGACGGAGGCTGAGTGACGTCATCCGGAGGCGCGCGGATCCGAAAAGGACATGGTCGGGCTGAGGACGACGTCGCCGGCGTTCCTTACACACACCCCCCGTCTGCCTGAGCACCGGACATCGTGCAGCCAGAAGAAGCCGAGCCGAGGAATGCTTTCACCAGGGTGTTGGTAGGGAATTCCCCCCCCCTTGTACCAATGTGTGGCCGTAGTTAGGGTCGATATAGGTGATTAGCACCCAAGAACTGTAAACCGCCCAGAGACCCCTACGGGGGTTAGGGCGGTATATCAAGCCGAAGGATAAATAAAATAAATAAATAAATATGGAAATCACTGCCAGAAGATGTAGTGGCCAAGAGCATAGATGGCTTCCAAAAGGGATTAGACAGATTCATGAAGGAAAGGTTCCTCAGTAGCTACTAGCCATGATGGCTAAAGGGAACCTCTATATATAGAAGCAGTAAACCTCTGAATACCAGTGCCAGGAGGCAACATCAAGGCTTCTATGCCCTGTTTTGGCCCTCCAGGACAACTATCTGGTTATTGTATGACACAGTACGCTGGACAAGATGATCCAGCAGGACTCTTTTTAGGTTCTTAGCAGTCTTTGGCATGATACAAGGTAGGGAAGGATCACATGAGGTTCTGGAACCTCTTTAACAAAATTCTTTTAAAAATGTTTAAAAGTTCATGAGTGTTCAGTATACAGATTGAAAACTTCATTTCCCTCTTGAGAGTTTCAGCACTTCTTTTTTTTAAAAGAGCCCTGATATTATGTATTTCATTGTTTCCACATACTAGCTATAACGTTTAATATACCCAAGCTTAAATGAAAGTCTATTATATGTCTCACATATAAGATAAACAATAACATTTTTTGTTCAAATCTGTATGCATAGTAATACATTTATACACATTTTTAAAAACTATTTCTCATTCTATATGGGTCTCCTGCTTGCATAATAAACACTCCTTCTGTCCTCAAATTTTGAAATTGACCTGCTTCTCAAATAGGTTGTTAATTTCACCAATCCTGCATAATCAGCAAGTTTATTTTCCCATTCTTCTAAGCTTGGACAAATGTCTGATTTCCATTTTGCTGCACAGAGGATTCTCCCCAGGAGCCACATTTCATGGAGCCCTTTGAGGTGCAGCAAGATGAGGGAGCTGAGAAAGTCCCATTCTGCTGATCAGGGCTGGTGCCAGCATACTCAGAGAAGGGGCATCTGCCAGGGCCCAGAGCTTCTGGGAGGGCCCACTGCTGCTGAACAGGTTGTGGGCTGTGCAGGGGGCTGTGTGGGCATTGATGGTGGGAGGTTTTATAAGCAGGCAGGGGAAGGACACACAAGCAGGTGGGAAGTATGAGGGTGGGTGAGAGGGAAGGAGGTCACGAGTGGGGGTCTGGTGATGGGCAGAGGAGGGGAAGAGGGCAACAAGACCTCTCTGCCTGCCCTCCCCAAACCTGGAACCAGCACTGCTGCTGGAGATCCTTTCCACTGGGTCCAGGCCAGGATCTACAAACCCAGGACAGCCCTCCTGTGACAAAGAGCAACGCAGACTGAAAAACAAAGCTTAATTTGAGAGAAGATTCTCTCTGGGATGTGTTTTCAATGCCAGGGTTCAGTTCTGGAACACGACAAGAAGAAGAGGAAGAGCAGGAGGAGGAGGAGATTGGTAGGTGGGGCTGAGAGAGCTCTTTCGAGAAACTGCTTGTGAGAGAACAGCTCTGAAAGAACTTGTAACTGACCCAAGGTCACACCAGCAGCTGCATGTGAAGGAGTGGGGAATCAAACCCAGTTCTCCCAGATTAGAGTCCGCGCTCCTACCACTACACCAAACAACAAAGACTCACAAGCCTTCTTTATGGGTCTGTTCTCCTTAGGACTGTAATAAAAACACAATTTTTTGCCCTCTACCAATCTTTGATAGAGATCATTGGCTTTGTTACACCCTCCTGGCATATGGACACTGTGAATTTAAGCAAAGGGAAACAGACTGAAGGTTTTTTTAAAATGGATTTATTGTGATCTCACTGAATGAAAGGGTATAAAAGAAATGAGTCTACCTAAGTCTAAACTGTCTCAACTACCTAGCAGCTAAACTAGCTACAAGAGCAAGGGTTAAGCTTACCCCTCTGTGAGTAGGCTTTTAGCAGGTTCAGAGAACCAGGAGGGGCATACCTTTGGGCCCATGAGAGTCCATCAAATTCTCATCTAGGCAAAAGGCTGGTTGCTCTTACCCAAACATTCTCCAGACTGGTAACATCGGGGTTATTTATGACAGAGATAATATCTTTTATTTTAAGCAATCTCCACGAGGAGAAGCTCTGGTTAATAACATATGGAAACATCCTGGAGCTGTGCTCCTGTTTGTCCAAAGTAATGGTGTGTTGCTGGAGGGGATGGAAGGAGCTTCGGTTTAAATTGTATGTTAGTGTTTTAGGCACCAAAAGGTGGATATCAAACAAATATCAAACAAAACTCAGGGCTAATTTTGGGCAGGAACGCACAGGAACGGAGTTCCGGCTGGCTCCTGAGTTGGCCACGCCCAGCAGGAACTCATAATAGGCCACACCTAACAGCAGAAAGTCATTAGGATTGGCTACATTAGGGGTGTGTGGCCTAACATGCAAAGAAGTTCCTGCTACCAAAAAAGCCCTGGGTTCTGACTACAAAGTAAACAGAATAAGAAGCAAAAGGAGGGTGTGGTTGGATGACCACACTTCTGGTAACATGTGGGGTGTGGCCTAATATGTGAATGAGCTGCACTGTCAGGGGTGTGGCCTAATATGCTAATATGTTTCTGCTGTTGGGTGTGGCCTATTATGCTAATGAGTTCCTGCTGGGCTTTTTCTACAAAAAAAACCCCTGAGTGTACTAGAGATTCTGCAGGTGCCCTATAAATGTTTTCCTGGCTATAGAGGAGCTACATCCATAAGAGCTTCCCACGAGGCTTGGTGGTGGAATGTGCCGTCAAACCACAATTGGCTCATGGCAAACCCGTAGAATTTTCAAAGTGATCAGAGGTGGTTTGCCATTGCCTGCCTCTGCAGAGTAACCATGGAGTTCCCTGGAGTTCTCCCATCCAAGTATTAACCAGGATTGACCCTGATTAGCTTAAAGGCTAGCCTGGGCTAGGTTTTCCAGGTCTGACTCAGGAAATATCTGGGGACTTTGGGGGTGGAGCATGGAGACTTTGGGGGTGGAGCCAGGAGCAAGGATGTGACATCACTCTGGGAGAGGGGAGGGAAGAAGCCTGATTGAACTCCAAAGGGAGTTCTGGCCATCACATTTAAAAGGACAGCATTCCTTTTAAATGCCTTCCCTCCATTGGAAATAATGAAGGATGGGGACACCTTCTTTTGGGGCTCATAGAATTGGACCCTTCGAAACGGGGGGGGGGGGGTTGAAGAGAGGCACCAGACGCTATGCTGAAGATTTGGCGCCTCTACCTCAAAAACAGCCCCCAAGCCCCAGATACCCATGGATTGATTCTCCATTATACCCTATGGGGACTGGTCTCCATAGGGTATAATGGAGCACCCAGTGGACATCCCCCCCACCCACTTTCTGATCACCCTGAAGTGGGGGGAGGGCCTCCAAACCAGGGGTCCCCTGCCCCCAACTGGGGATTGGCAACCCAGGTCTGGGCCATCCAGGTCAGGGTCATATTAGCCTTAGGGAACATTTAAAAGTTCAGCAATGCAAGCAAGAGTGGCCATGTGCATTTGGTCCCATGGAATCAGTACCATCTCTGGTGTACCATTTCCATAAGAAAGACCTAGAATCTGAACATCTACCCAGGCGATTGGGTCATTTCAGCCTTCTCAAGGGAGCTGCTTATAGGTCAATAGCTGCCATACATCTGGGAGAACATATATAGCATACCACAGGATACCAATCAAGAAGAGGACTACCTTGCTTGAAGTAGACCCATAATAGGCCACTCGGTCCCAGGTAGCAACGAAGGCCCAGACAGCCGTGAACGGGACCCCAGGAAAGTACCGATTGATGTCTTCGGTGCACTGCCTAAGCAAGCTGGGATCCTGAGATTGCCTCCAGAAAACATCCCCACCTTTCACATTGTTAACATCTGCCCAATATGGAGCCACAAAGGGTGACCCACCATCTAGTGGGAAAGGGTTGGGTGTGAACTGTGAGACTCTCACTCCAAATGAGACCACACCATTGTTGTTTACCTGCAGGAAAGGGGTCAGAGGGAAAAGCAAATGGTGTTAGTGACAGGTAAATAGTTCACTAGAAGAGTTACAAATCAGCTACACAAGGAAGAGGTGTCATCAAAGAAGGCAAGCATATGAGAGTGAAGCGGTCAAACGCACCCTATCCTCTATGGCTGTAAACAACAAACCACACATGTATTACAGCCTCTGCCTTGGGCCCCAGCATTGCCAGCTCTGTGTTGGGAAATACCTGGAGACTCTGGGGATGGAACCTGAGGAGGGCGGGGCTTGGGGAGGGATTTCAATAGAATATAATGCCATAGAGAGTCCACCTCCCGAAGAGGCCATTTTCTCCAGGTGAACTAATCTCTCTTTCTTAGAGATGAGTTGTAATCCCAGGAGATCTCCAGCCACCACCTGGAGGTAGGGCTGCCAAATGTGGGCGGGGGGCAGGGAATCCCGTTTTGAAGCCCCGATTTCCGACGCGGCGGAATCAGGCCCTGGGGGAACCCCGCCCCCAGCGTGCGCGTCACTAGCAAGTGACGTAGGCACGCCGGGCACGCTGGGGGCGGGGTCACGGCCATACAAGGGAAAACTCTATGGTTTTCCCTTGTATGGCCGTGGCCCCGCCCCCAGCGTGCCCAGCGTGCCTACGTCACTTCCGGGTTACGAGCACACACACACATACACCCGACGCCGGCCGGGAGCCCCTCGCTCCCAGCGAAGACGGATTTGGCAACTCTACCTGGAGGTTGGAAAAGCTACTGGGGCCACATAAACGTAGTTCCAACAAGAACCTGCCTTGGCCAGGATATGAAATAGTTAGAAAATGAGCTGAACAATCCTGGTTTATATAACAGTAGGCAGAGGAATTTTAGGATTTGGTTTAGTAAGGTCCTGGAAATGTGGAACAAGGGAGAAAAAAACAGTATTCTGTAGGGTCTCACCTCAGGGGTGGACTGGCCCTTTAACACCTGGAAATGTTCCTGGGCACGGGCCAGTGGCCTGATGGAAGCTAGAAGCCTACTGGGCTAAGGGATCCCCTAAACTAATGTCAGTTACACAGGAGCCAACTAGGTGAGTTTGTTCCAGGGTTGTTTTAACATCCCAGTCCATCTCCGCTACAGACTTAAGCTGGTTTATCAGCAACTTTCATTTTTGAGATGACCTCGCCAAGGATAGTTCTCTTTATGATGGAGCAGTTGGGATTCCTAACAAAAACACTGCCAGCATCTCACTCAGTGATAGCTCGCTGGGAGTCTTTCCCCCCCCCTTCATTTAAAATTTTCTTTTTTATTTATGTCAACAATCAATATACAAATAAATCAAACATATGAACAATATCAACAAGTCAAAATTTACATAAACGTCATCAAAAATTGGAAAAAATACAATCCTTTCAAGTGTGAATGAGGTACAAAGCTGGGAGTCTTTGAGGGACGGTCAAGTGGTCACAAAACCAAAAAACGTTTGCAGTGAAGGTGTGACTTGGCTTCCTGACTTTATTCATTTGGACTGAGGACAAATGGCTGAGTGTCCCACCGTTACTTCTACTGCAGTTATGCTTGCCTTTTTCACCCTCCATGGTGGGTAACCCCCCACCCTCAAGAAATTGAGGAGTGGGAAGAAAAAATGGTGGGCAAATGGCTTCCATAATGATGTTCTCGGAATTTCCCCTTGACTCTATGGTCTTAACCATTCCCCCTCCCCCCACAATTCCACCCTCCCCAGGCCCTGCCCTCAAAATCTTCTGGCATTTCCCAAGGCTGTGAAGGCAACCTACTATGGTTCCCTTTGACTTCATTCACAGGGTGGGTGGGTGGGAAAAAAGGTTACAATTTTCGAATATGTAAGACTGAGAAAAGGAGTCATGAGGCCTTGGTCTCAAGAAAAAATTATAAAAATGTACTCTCCTTTTATTAAATTGTTTGATGGTACCTTGTATTTGCATTTTTTGTATAACATTTTTTCTAAAAAAAAGAATAGAGATTATAACATACTCATAAAGCAAGTTGTGGCCTTTTTGGAACAGAAAATCAACACGTGGTTAAAACCAGGGCTATTTTTGGGCAGGAACAGCGTTCCGGCTGGCTCCCGAGTTGGCCACGCCCAGCAGGAACTCATTAGCAAAGTAGGCCACACCCAACAGCAGAAATGCATTAGGATTGGCTACATTAGGGGTGTGTGGCCTAACATGCAAAGGAGTTCCTGCTACAAAAAAAGCCCTGGTTTTGACCACAAACAAGGTCAACAGAATAAGAAGCAAAAGGTGGGCGTGGCTGGATGACCACACTTTTGGTAACATGGGTGTGTGGCCTAATATGCTAATGAGTGGTGCAGTCAGGGTGTGGCCTAATATGCTAAAGAGTTTCTGCTGTTGGGTGTGGCCTATTATGCTAATGAGTTCCTGCTGGGCTTTTTCTACAAAAAAAGCCCTGGTTAAAACCTAGTCATCCCACCCAACTAAATGACAACCCATCTTGCCTCTTTCAAAGGCTATATACAGATCAAGATTTGGGAAAGGAACATGAAAGGAGGGGGTTCATTCTGGCCAGAAATTACATACATAGAGAGAGCGGTATGGCTTGCCATAAAAGGTGAAAGGAGCTGAAATGGTGATCTCTGCAGAAGATCCATCATCTGACTTTTCGTTCATTCTGTCACCTTGAGATGTCCCATATGGATACATCAAGGATCCTAAAATCAGGAGAAAGCACCTTGATTAGATTTATTGCAGCTATTTTTTTACAAGAGAGCCATTTTGGTGAAGGAGGCTGCAATCCTAATAACATATTTCAATGGGTAAGCACCATTGAATCAAACAGGACTTACTTCTGAGTAGACCTGCTCAGGATTGTTCCCTGAATAAAGTATATCTGCATGAAATCATTTCTGACTGCTGTCCTCCCTTCTTTCTCCTCATTGATGGAAAACCCATGATTCTTTTAAGATGCTCTTTTCAAGAAGGAATTCATATCAACACATCCCCACCTCTAGACTCTTACCATTCCTACAACCATTTAGAGAATTTTTGCTTCTGAGGCTCTCCCAGTCCTCAGAGAGGAGTTTCAGGAAACAGCAGATGGCTTGGAGGAGGTGGGGAAAGATCCCCTTCATCAACTCCTTCTGTGAGCTTTTCTGCTGGATCCTTATATTCAACTTCTTTGATCCCAAAATTTCCACAAAGCACCTCTTTTTATTTCTTTGAAAGTATGGTCACCATCCAGCAATGGTTTCACCAAAGACAAAGGTAGAATGAATACAACATTAATTAATTAATTATCATATGGCATTGTGTGTAGAATAACCAAGAGATCCTAAGATCGTCTGGCAGCCAAACGTTCTAGCTCCTTTAGCATTATGTACCACCTGGTGGTGAGCTAGACTTGTTTTTAAGGCAAGAGACTTTTCAGAGGTGGTTTGCCATTGCCTGCCTCTGTGTCACAACCCTGGTATTCCTGGGAGGCCGCCCTTCCAAATACTAGCCAAGGCTGACCCTGCTTAGCTTCCGAAATCTGACAAGATCACTCTAGCCTGGGCTATCCAGGTCAGGGCAAAATGAATACGATTTGTACCCATTGGGGTGAATCTCACAATCCTCCAAGTAGTGCTCCCCCAATTTAAGTGGCTCTTCCTCCAATGGAAGAGCCATTTAATTTGGAGGAAGCCTCCTTGAATTGGAAGAAGCCTTAAAACTTGAGCCAAAAGGAAAGGTGGGGTATACATATATTTTGTTAAAATATATGTAATTCTTTTCCCCAGTGGAGTGGATGTATAGGGGAAGGATTCACTCACAATTACGGTATATCGCTGTATGAAAACTCAAGAATTCGAGTGGTTTTTGTTTTGCCGTAGCATTACCTTGTACTGGAGGTTTAGACACAACTCAGTTGCTACCAGAAGCCTTAAATCTTGCCCTGGATTAATTTTCTACATGATACAAACTCCCCCCTCTCATATAAGCATGACTCCATTATTCTTTCCACTAGAATTCAGACCTTGACATAACAGCATCATACCTGTTGGATTCTGGATAGAAGTCAGTGTTGAACCTAAAAAACATGGTAATAAAAAGAATATCAAGCCTAACAACAGATTAAAAGGCATGTACATGCTTTAGTTATAATTGTGCATGCTTATCTGGAAGACTATGAATGTGTTTGGGAGAGGTACCTCCCCCCCCCCCCCCGGGATTCTCTTTTTTTTTTTCG
>NW_015165275.1:277194-299089 GCF_001447785.1 Gekko japonicus | reverse complement strand
GGGCTTGGCAGTAAGCGGGGGGTGTGCCCCGAGAGCCCCCACTGTAGCTACAGGCCTGCCTCCTCCTCTTCCTCCTGACCAGTTCTTCTACCTAATCTCCATCTGAAGTTGGGGGGAGGGGCTTCTGCACACAGACAGTCATCACTACCAATTTTTGAAAGAGTTACTTCCAAATTAATTTCTTTTTAAAAAATAATACTAAGAATGTTTTGCAAATCTGGAGAAGAGTTGCCCCAGGTTTGCTGGTGGAAAGTGCAGTCAAGTTGTAGCAGACTTCGGGCGACCCCATAAGGTTTTCAAGACAAGAGACAAAGAGGTGGTTTGCCATTGCCTCCCTGGATAACAACCCTGGACATCCTTGGCGGTCTCCCATCTAAGTACATATTTACAGGCTTGCAAATAGGGATGGGCATGAGCAGTTCGATTCGTGGCCAAACAATGAACCAAAACAAATCGGGAAGCTGTTTCACAAACTGAATCGGTTCGTATTGGTTCTTGACCCCTGATTTTTGGCTCTCCACAAAAAGTGGTAGTGAGCAGAAAGTAGGATTTTAAATGGCTCTGAGTCATTTAAAACCCTGCTTTCTGATCCCCACCACTCTACTGTTTTTTTTTGTAAAGACCAGAAAGCAGGGGTTTCAATGTCTTGGAGCCTTTTTAAACCCCTGCTTTCTGCTCTTCATGAACTGCCTTTAAATTAATGGAAGTCCATGGTGACTCTTCAGTTCACGAACATGACTTTGCAAACCACAAACCGGCCAAATTCATCACAAACCTTTGTTTCTGAGCCGATCCATACCCATCCCTACTTGCATAGCCCTAAAGAATGGCAGTTTTTTGGCCCAATGCATGGATTTTGCCTATCCATGTTAGCTATGAGTTGCAATGATAGACTGATAAACAGAACTTGAAATTACATGTGGAAAGCCACAGGAGGGGGTCATTAATTTAATGTACCTCTATGGACCCATTTCTGTATGGAGACATGCTGCTACAGTTTCCCCTGGTTCTTATTTGACTACCTGCAGTGCACGTTCATGAGTTGTAGTGACAAAACAGAAGCAAACTGGGCTTCCACGCAACCAGGTTGCTGCCCTTCTCTATAAAGGGTCCTCTGCAGCAGTATGTGTAATTGTTTCCTCCCTGTCCTTAGGCCCCAGACACCCCTTAGTGTTTGTAATTTCCTCTCCATTCACTACCTGACTAATAGAGGGCTATTTTGGGGCAGGAACGCACAGGAACGGAGTTCCGGCTGGCTCCCAAGTTGGCCACGCCCAGCAGGAACTCATTAGCATAATAGGCCACACCCAACAGCAGAAACGCATTAGGATTGGCTACATTAGGGGTGTGTGGCCTAACAGGCAAAGGAGTCCCTGCTACAAAAAGGCCCTGGGTTTTGACAACAAACAAGGTCAACAGAATAAGAAGCAAAAGGTGGGTGTGGCTGGATGACCACACTTCTGGTAACGTGGGGGTGTGGCCTAATATGCTAATATGTTTCTGCTGTTGGGTGTGGCCTATTATGCTAATGAGTTCCTGCTGGACTTTTTCTACAAAAAAAGCCCTGCTAATAAATATTCCTGGGACAATACCTGGGACAAGAATCTCATTCAGCTGGAGGACAGGGTACACCAGTCCACAGTAAGAGAGTGTTTTCCAGTCAACTGTAGTGATGCCCTTTTCCTGGCAAGCAGCGGCATAGGTCTCCACCATTTGACGCAGTGTGTCGTTGTCCCCTCTGTTTAAACACATTTCAAGGACGCATTCGTCAAAGTACTCAGAGGGGCTCACTGTGGAATGGCACGCTCTGAAGGGTCCTCCGGAAACTTTGCTGATCACGCCGCAATACTTTTCATGGCCGTACAGCTCCTCCTGGCCCTCATCACAGGCCGAGCAAAGTCCTTGGCAGGCCTCTAAGCAGGCAGGGTCTGGGACTTCCCAACTGCTGACCCAGTCCATAATGGAAGAGGCTTGAGTGCCATTGGGGTAAGCCATGTCATCATCTCTGTCTTCATTGAAATTCCCGCAGAGTCCACAGGTGGCTCCGTAGTAGCTACTCGGGAGAGTCAGCACGACTGTGAAGTTCTTGTCATGCATCACCCGGAGGCCAAAATCTGTTTCAATGATCGGCAGCCCATCGTTCTTGGAGATTTTGATTTTTCCATCTTGCAGGGTGGCTGGGAGGCTGGCCACTGCACCATTTACCTGTGGAAGGAAAGGACCATATTTCTGACATGTGGCTTCCACTGAAAAGTGCAAAGATACTCAGGCTGGCAGATGCTGGAGAGACCACCAATGCCTGGGGTGGATTCCTCCTCGTCCCTCTTTTTTTACTTAGAATGTTTTGAAATCGTAAACTGAGCTGCATGCACATGTGGGCCCATGCTGCATCTACCATTCGCTCCGTTGTTTTACCAAACCCACACTGGAACAGGAAAAGATGTGGCTCCAAACCACATTCGAATACCACAGGGCCAACGCTGTACTGACTGCAGTGCAGAGTCACCCCTGAACGGCCATAAAAAGGCCATAAATCTATTAAGACAGTACCATAAAACCGAGAGATCAAAGGAAGTGAAACTGGCATGCAGTGTGGAGGCTACAATAAAATCCAACAACCAAAGAAAGTGAAAGTGGCATCATGCAATGTAGAGGGGAATTTCTGTTCCAACATGGGTTTGGCAAAACAGCGGAGCAAATGCTAGCTGCAGAATGGGCCATGGTTGGATATTGCTCAACATTGTACTATACCAATAAATCACACATGGATTCTGCTGCCTGGACAACCCTATCAAATTAGGAATTATTGTTCTAGCATAGTGCAATATCCAATTATGAGTGGATGCCTCCCTGTGAGGAATGCCTGAACAAAAAGGAGGTATATAAACACATCAAATGAATGGATGGATGGATGTGTCTGTGGTCTCTAGTGGTGAATAGTACATATACTTTGAGGTGCTCTTAATGAATGATGCTTGGACATTTTAACAAGTGGAATTCACTGCCATAGGAAGTGGTGTTGGCTACATACAAGCATAGACAGCTTCACTGGAGAACCATCTGGAGCAGAGGACTATCAGTAGCTATTAGCCACAAGGTACAGATGGAACACTCTGTCTGGGGCAGGGGTGCTTGGTGCCTGTGGGGTAACAGTGGGAGGGCTTTTGAAGTTCTAGCCCCATTGGTGGGCCTCCTGATGGCACCTGGGGTTGGGGCACTGTGTGACACAGAGTGTTGGACTGGATGGGCCACTGGCCTGATCCAACATGGCTTCTCTTATGTTCTTATAGACACTTCTGACACTTTCTTCTCTGTTAAGCCCAGCTTTTTGCACTATGAGATCTTCTGAGCTATTTGCCAGGTATCATCAAACACATCATCAAACCCCTTGCTCCAGTGGGGTAGGGTGGGGTATAAATTGTAAAATAAATAAATAAATCATTCCTAGGAGTTTAGCTGGTTCATTGGGATTCCTAGACTTTTCCACTCGGTTATACCAACTTTTTACCCACTCTTGGTGGTTTAACTCCTGTAACTATAAACAGAAACACCGTGAACAAAAGATCCATGATTCTTTCTTACCATGATTTGGGCACCTTCTCCCTTGCTAATGGTGATGTTGTAATCATAGACATTGATATGGGTAATCTGCATCTTGAAGGCTGCCTCGATGTCTATGTCGCCACTCTTTTCTTCAACTGTGAAAGGTACAAGGTTGGCGTCGCTGCTGCAGGACTTCACAAGGGTGTAGGAGCAAGAGTCTTGGAGGTCTACAATGAGGCCATCAAAGGTCTGGACATCTTGGGACATGGAGACCTGACAGGTCCCTTTGTACTCATGGACACAACTTGCTTGACCATTCTGCACTTTGCATGTTTCCTTTGCTCGGCATTGCAGTGCTTTGCAGGGATCTGCAGTGCATGAGAAACCAAATTAATGCATGCTAGACAACCTGTAGGAGGCAGTTGGTGGGAGAATGACCACAAGATTCCCAAACACGGTCATGCAGTCCTTTTCCTCATTCAAGGTTTTCTTGGGCTTGTGAGGGTCCTGGGAAACAACCTGGGAAACAATCTATTCCTAGTAATCCTGCCTACTTTTGTTGTACCCTGATGGAAAGGGTTCCAGAGGAGATCCAGGAAATTACAGGCAAGTCAGTCTGACGTCGATACTGGGTAAATTGGTGGAAACCATTATTAAGGAAAGAATTAGTAGGCACATAGATGAACAAAACCTATTGAGGCAGACTCAGCATGGGTTCTGTAAGGGAAGATCTTGTCTCACTAACCTGTTAGTGTTCTTTGAGGGAGTGAAAAAACATGTGGACAAGGGGGATCCAATAGATATTGTTTACCTTGACTTCCAGAAAGCTTTTGATAGAGTTCCTCATCAAAGGCTCCTAAGTAAGCTCAAAAATCATGGGATAAAAGGACAAGTCCTTTTATGGATCAAAAACTGGCTAATTAATTGAAAACAGAGAGTGAGTATAAATGGGAAATGTTCTCAGTGGAGGGTGGTAAGCAGTGGGGTACCGCAGGGATCAGTACTTGGTCCACTGCTTTTTAACTTGTTCATTAATGATTTGGAGTTGGGAGTAAGCAGTGAAGTGGCTAAATTTGCGGATGATATGAAGTTGTTCAGGGTGGTGAAAACCAGTGATGATTGTGAGGCACTCCAAAGGGATCTGTCAAGGATGGGCAAGTGGGCGTCAACATGGCAAATGGGGTTCAGTGTGGCCAAGTGCAAGGTGATGCACATTGGAGCCAAAAATCCTAAATATAAATACACACTGATGGGTAGTGGATAACTCACTGAAAATGTCGAGACAGTGTGTGACTGCAATAAAGAAGGCCAATGCTATGCTGGGGATTATTAGGAAGGGTATTGAAAACAGATCAGCCAATATAATAATGCCCCTATATAAATCAATGGTGCGACCTCATTTGGAATACCGTGTGCAGTTCTGGTCACCACACCTTAAAAAGGATATTATAGTTTTGGAAAAAGTGCAGAAAAGGGCAACTTGAATGATAAAAGGGTTGGAACACTTTCCCTATGAGGAAAGGTTAAAGCGCTTAGGGCTCTTTAGCTTGGAGAAACAACGACTGAGGGGTGACATGATTGAGGCTTATAAGATTATGCATGAGATAGAGCAGGTAAAGAAAGAGGTACTTTTCTCCGTTTCTCACAATACAAGAACTCGTGGGCACTCAATAAAATTGCTGAGCTGTTGGGTTAGAATGGATAAAAGGAAGTACTTCTTCACCCAAAGAGTGATTAACACATGGAATTCACTGCCACAGGAAGTGGTGGCGGCTACAAGCATGGAAGGCTTCAAAAGGGAATTAGATAAGCATATGGCAATTAAGATGTGGCCATAGTTAGGGATAATAGAGTAACTGTAAGCCGCTCAGAGACCCCTTGGGGGGTTCGAGCGGGGTAGAAGCCGAAAGTAATAAATAAATAAATAAATAAATAAATAAGGAGCGGAGGTCCATCAGTGGCTATTAGCCACAAGGTACAGATAGGGGCTCTGAGGCAAGTGATCTTCTTGGTGCTTGGGGGGGTCAACTGTGGGAGGGCTCCTAATGTCTTGGCCACACTGGTGGACCTCCTGATGGCACCTGGTATTTCTGGCCACTGTGTGACAGAGTGTTGGACTGGATGGGCCTTTGGCCTGATCCAACATTGGCGTCTCTTATGTTCTTATGTTCTAAAGTCCACAGGTCCAGTCATTTAGGCTACAGCCCCTGGTATCCTCAGGTGGTCTCCCATCCAAGTACTAACCAGGCACAGCTCTGCTTGGCTTCTGAGATCAGACAAGATCAGGTGTGTTCAGGGTGGTACGGCCATAGGCCCTACGTCATCCGTTATTCTCAGGTGGACTCCCATCCAAGTACCAACCTATAGCCATACCACCACTTGATCTTGTCTGATCTCAGATGCTAAGCAGGGTCAGACCTGGTTCCTACGTGGATGGGAGTCAGCCTTTTGGGCAACTAGCAAAGCAACCCTATCGCTCAATGGATTTAGACTGGAGTGACTCTGCATTGGATTGCGCTGCGGCAAGGCAAGACTGAATACGCTGCTCCAGTCCAATAGACGTTGTCTTCAAGGTGTATCAAGGCTGTTCTGTACATTGCATGGTAGCAAACAGAGGGCTAGATTTCATTTTATGGAGGGAGATTTACCCCTTCCACCTACTAACTAAATCCAGTTATGGGAAGGTCTGCTAATTTTTCTGTGCTGCGCAGAGTTTGGAGAGCCGCTGTGGTATACATGGAAAAGTGGCTCCAGACTTTGCCATTCTCCTGACCTGCAATGGTCTCAGTGGTGTACTATTTGGCTGATTGAGGGAACCTACAAGTGCAGTTGTGGGTTTCCCCCAAATAGTGCTCCCTGGACCATTTCAGGTTAGGAAATTGGGGGGGGGGGCTGAAGCCCTTTCTCCATGTGTGTAACACTCATAATCCAAATTGGGCAATGCGTTTGCAGGAGTTCTGGATAATCTGCAACTCATGTGTGAATGTTATATAAGACAAAGGGTGGGGATGCCAGAACCAACTTGTGTTCTCCATGATGTGTGAATAATCTTCGCTGTACATCCATTTCCAGACACCTTTGTTCATCTCAGTTCTATGTTGCATTTTATCCTACAAATGTACATCTAAAAATGTAATGGGGAAAGTGGCCCTCAGACTTTCCTGGGAATAAGGTCTGTGGTTCTTATGTAAAGTTGGGTAAACAGACAAAAGAAGGGAGATAGGAAAGAAAGGGGACAGCAGATTTGTCATTACCTTTTGTGCAAACTGCTGGGGAGCCGTATGCCTTCGCGTTCCCGACCCCAACACTCAGCAGCCCGAAGGGGGAGGTGGGGTGCTCCACTACATGGACTGTGTATCTGTGGCCTAAGCTGTGTGATGCCCAGGAGAATTCAGTGCCAGGAACTGGATTCCACTGGAGATTTCTCAGTGGTCGCTTGTCCAGGGTGATCCCAGAAGTCTCTGATGATTTGGCAATGATCAGCGCGTAGTTCTCACATTCGTCCTGTCCGTAGATATTGTAGGCCTGACAGTAACTAGAGACCGGGGGGATTGCCATGAAGAAAGGATCATAGCGGAAGTTACCATGAGTGCCACCATCACCGAAGAAGGTAACTTGAATGCCCGAGCTAGCTGAGAGGGACATGGCGGTCGAGCCTTGAATGCCGTAAAACAGCACTCGAGCAGCACCCAAAGCCCTGATGTTCTTGCTCACTCCAGTCTGAGCTTCAACTTGAGTATTTTGGGAAGTAGAAACATACACTATGTCATACTCCTTGTCAAAGGGAAGAGAGGGGACGATGAAGTCGGTACCCCAGCTAGAAACAGGCAACAGCTGCTCAGAAACATGGTCACAAGAGACTTGTCTAGAGACGCACGTGTGGCCGCTGTAGACAGCCACTGGTTTCTGAGAGACTATTTTAGTACCCGAGACGTCCATCTCGCTTTGTAGCTGGACAGCTTGGTGGGGACTAAGTGCAATGGAGATCTTGTTCCCATGGTAATATTTTTTCCCCTGAAATGTCACAGTCCCTTTCAGGTAGACGTCAACAGATGTGGGCTCCTCCCAGGCGATGATGGCAAACTCTCGGGAGCGATCTGTGCCTACGGTTGGAGTGACGATGTAATACTCGGTTCCTAAGCTTGTCACTGGATAGACTATGGTAGTATCAACTGAGTTAGGTTTGCTATTGACGGAGAGGACAGAGATATCTTTGTCAGCCCGGACAGTGACTGTGTTGTCAAACAAACCAGTCCCAACCATCTCTGCTTCAGGTGGGATTGTCACAGACAGGGTTTGACCATCATTCACTCGGGTCACTGCCCTCACTGCTGGCCGTTTCATATGAATAGTGACAGATGTGTCAGGAGCATACCCTGAGATAATCAGCTTGAAATCCCCATGTGATGCTCGTGGCAAGCCGTTCTGCATGAAAGCTGTGGCAAATTCTTTTCCTACAGGACTTGAGGCCAATGTCCTTGGGATCAGGCTGGCTACCATCAAGGTAGGAGCAACTGACATTCCTAAAGGGAAAAAAACCAAGCTTTTAGAGAGCCCCAAATAAACTTTTCACTGTGTTTTTAGGAGGCCATCAAAGTGAGTGGGCCTGTGCTTTATGGTAATCTATGTTTGGGAAGGACTGGCCATTATCGCCACTGGGAAGATTCCTGGTGGGCCGATGGCTTGGAGTCCTCCTCTAACCACTTAGGCAGCCTCAGAGGAGACTTTCCTTGCCTGGGGTGTGGATTAAGGGGGGGCATTATCTGAATATGCGTGTCCATGAAGGCAGAGAAAAAATGACCAAAAATCTGATGTACTATAAGGGAGAGAGCGTCATTACCATCTTAAGCAGAGTTTCACCATTCTGTGATTAAACTAGTCTATTGACCTCAATGGACATATAAGGATGTCAGTCTGCTTAGGGTGGCACTCTTAGTGATGTAATGCATAGGGTGTTGGACTTGGAATGGTGATGCCTGGATTCAGTTCTACACACAGCCATTAATTGCAGTAGAACCATAGAGTTGGAAGGGGCCTCCAGGGCTAGCTAATCCAACCCCCTGCACAATGCAGGAAATTCACAAATACCTCCCCCCACATCCCCAGTGACCCCTGTTCCATGCCCAGAAAATGACAAAAACCCTCCAGGATCTCCAGCCAAACTGGCCTGGGGGAAAATTGCTTCCTGACCCCCGAAGTGGCTATCATAATTTCCCTCGGCATGTAAGAAAGGGCCACAAGAACTAAGCACTGATGCAACCCTTCCTGCCCTCCCTCTCATGATCTTTCTAAGTCCACAGAATCAGCATTGCTGTCAGATGGCCATCTAGCCTCTGTTAGAAAACCTCCAAAGAAGGAGAGCCCACCACCTCCCAAGGAAGTCTGTTCCAATGAGGAACCACTCCAGCTGTCAGGAAGCTCCTCCTAATGTTTAGCCAAAAACTCTTTTGATTTAAGTTCAATCCATCGGTTCTGCTCCGACCTTCTGGGGCAACAGATAACAACTCCGCACCATCCTCTATATGACAGACCTTTAAGTACTTGAAGATGGTTATATCACCTCTCAGTCATCTCCTCTCCAGGCTAAACATACCCAGCTCCTTCAACCTTTCCTCATAGGACTTGGTCTCCAGACTCCTCGCCATCTTCATTGCTAGGGATGGGCCTATTTGGCATTATACGGGATGTCCAGTTACTGAATCAGATTCTTTGGTCTGATTCGGCTGGCCGATTAGGGCATACCCATATATTCAGGGTACCACCAGCAGGCAGAAGTGCTGGAGATCCATTCTTTTCCCTCTCTCCCTTTGCCTTGCCTCCAAGCTGGGTGAAGGGAAGGGGGGAGGGGAATCCAGGGCTTCTGCCTGACAGAGGGGCCGGCACGCCAGCCCCTCTGACGGGCAGAAGTGCCTGGGATACATTCCTTTCCCTCACTCCCTTTCCTTCTCTCCCTTCCCAAAATGTTCAGGTTTATCTCTCAGCCAATAACGCTGCTTCTTGGATACCTTATGAAGAAACTAATGAATACAGGTACTCACCCCACAGAATGCATAATTTGGCCCAGAGTTCCATCATCCACCTGCTGAAAAACAAGAGGCTGCAAAACAAATTTTGAGAATACATCAAAACACCTGATTCTTCCATGGAGTCGGTCACCCGCCCTATACTTGGCAGATGAAAAATGGTTACTTGTTTTTCACAAAAACAAGCAATGAACTCTCCACGAGTGGACTCAGTTCAACAGGGGGATTATGTGATACAGGACAATGGGATTTCCTCGCTCCAGTGTGTGTGGATTGCAGCCACAGTTCTCTGCAATCAAGAATATTTTTCCATGTTGCAAATCTAGGCACAATTTCATTACTAACTGTTCACTAAGTGCAGAAGGTGTTTACATATGCATGTTTAAAGTCCCCTATTTTCTTTCAGTTTGCTCAACTCCTTCTTGTATATTCGTCTTCTAAACTGCATAGTTTGCCGGATTTTTAGGGTGGCCAGCCTCCAGGTCATAACTGGAGATCCCCTGGGATTATAATTGACAGGCACCAGAGATCAGTTCACCCGGAGAAAGTTTTTGGAAGGTGGGCTCTGTGGCATTATGCCCATTGAAGTCCCTCCCCTTCTCAAACCCTGCTTTTTTTCATGTTCCACCTCCAAAATCTCCAGGTATTTCCCAGCTAAGAGCTGGCAACCCTACGGATTTATGTGTTTGCTTTAAATTCCATGTTGTGTTGTTAATTTTTTCTTTTTCTGAGCTGCATATAGCCAGTTCTGGAGAGACAGGGTAAATAAGTAAATATTTGCAACAGATCTTCCACTTTGTAATGGGGCTCAGCAGAATGACCCTTCCCAAAACCACCTGAAGAAACATATTAGAAAAAACACAGTCTTATGACATACCCTCCTGTAAACCAGCCCTGGAATTCCAAATTCCATTTCCAAAGATTTGTGGGGAATTTCATCCCATCACCAATTTTAATGCAGTCCCCTCCCCCAAGGGTTTATCATAAATTGCCTTATTCAGAGGCTATACTCTCCCATGTGGAACTCAAAGCAGCTTACAGTATAGATGATGGGGGGGGGGGGAAACAAAATTAAAAATTATAAACCTCATAGAAGTCACATTTTTTTCTTTGTTCTGTTGCATTTCTCTCAATAATTTTTTTTTTAAAAAAAAGAAGAAGTCACAATTTAAAAACTCCAGTTAGGACTGTCAATTAGGGATGGGCATGAACCAGCTCACAAATTTAAATTCATGATGAATTTGGGGTGGTTCATGGTTTGCAAACTGAAGAGCTGCTTTGAATTTCCACGCATTTTAAAGCAGTTTGTGGCAGTTCATGAAGAGCGGAAAGCATGGGTTTAAATGACTTGGAGCCATTTAAAACCCCTTCTTTCTGCTCTTCACTACTTTTTGTGGGGAAACCCCCGCTTCCGGCTCCTCACAAAAAGCGGTGGGGAGCAGAAAGCAGGGCCCATTTAACCCCCTGCTTTCTGCTCCACACCACTTTTGGCGGGAGCAGAAAGCAGGGGGCATGAACTGAAACAAACTAGTTTAGTTTGTATAAGGGCCTGCCCATTCAATTTGTGGTTCAGTTCATGGTTCAGGCACGAACCATGAACCAAAACACATCTTTGAGGATCATACCCATCCCTACTGTCAACAATAAACACTAAATCAGGCAAATGCAGTCCTAAATAACTGTCTTCAACTGCCACCTGAAGATCAACAATGAGGGGACTAGGCACACCTCCTTTGGAGCTTGTTCCATAATTGAGGGGCTGCCACTGAAAAGTCCCCCTTTTTTGTTGTTCACCAGATGAGTCTTTTTGATTGGTGGGAATGTCAGAAGAGCATCTCCCTGCAATCTTAATCCCCAGGCAGGAACATATGGGAGGAGACAATCCTTCAGATACCCTGGTTCCAAGCCATGTCAGGCTTTAAAGGACAAAAACAACACCTTGAATTGGGCTCAGGAACAAAACAGTAGTCAATGTAATTGCTGTAATACTGTAATGCTTCCACTAGCTGGCCCCAACTAGCAGCCTAGGTGCAGCATTCTGCAATAGCTGGAGCTTCTGAACAATCTTCAAAGGTAGCCCGTAGTAGAGCAATAGTCCAGTATAGATATAACGAAGGCATGGATCACGGTGACTAGATCCGACTGAACAAAGAACCAGCACAGCTGATCACATCATGAGGATTTTGGCATGCTGAATCCAGCCCTGTGGCACTAGGGAGGATTCCAGTCATGCAGGAAATAGATTAAATTAGGGTTGCCAGCTCTACATGGGAAAATACCTGATGTTTTTTGGGGGTGGAGCCCGAGGAGGGCAGGGTTTGGGGAGACCTCAGCAGTATACAATGCAACAGAATCCAAAATAGCCATTTTCTCCAGGGGAAGTGAGTTCTATTGTCTGGAGATCAGTTGTAATTCTGGGAGATCTCCAGGTCCCACCTGGAGGTTGTCAAGCCTCAGTTCAACCTCACATGTGCTCTGGGTCCCTATTAAATTCTATCTGCTACAAGAAGATGTTATGTCATCATCTGGCTTTTTTTTGGCCTAACCTACCTCACAGGGTTGATGTGAAGATAAAATGGAATGGAGAAGACAGATGTTCACCACTCTGTGCCCTTTGGAGGAGGAGCAGGACAGACACAAATAAACAGAGGTCTCCCATGAGGGGCTCTTTCTTTATCACATCTATAAGATCACATCACTTCTTGTTTGACATCCAGAGTTTATTGATGCAATCTGGACATTACTGTCGAGGGCTTGTAACCAAGCCATGATTCTTAGTTCCTTGGGAAAGACCACCATGGAAAATCAAGGTGTTGCTTCCTACCATCTCTGCCCTGCTTCCCCACTCAGTGTCTGTTGATGGCAGGTAGATTGGGTTGATCAGTATCTGGCATTAAACTATTTGCAGCATTTGATGGCTGCCTGTTGTTATTTTCAATCTTATGAACCGCTTAGAGTTTGCACTGAGTGGAGAAAAGCAGATTAGAAGTGTCCATGAAGGTCCCATGATCCCTGGCATAGCTGTCTGCTTCCCCTTTTCACCAGTGGAAAAACTAGATGGATCAGCTCATTGGATGTGCGATTATATTTCATATAGGGCTGGAATATCTAGAACATGCTGAAACTCAAGGGCAGGAGATAATAATCAACAATGCAGAGTTTCTTACCTTTGGTCCTTCTGTGTTTCTGATCTACTGGAGTCAAGGGTGTTGCTGTATCCTTCCCACTGAATTTCCCCCTTTCTGTAGCTTCCCTTTATGTAGTGAACTTGAAGTGCTAGTTCTGGGAAGTCTTTGGCAAAACTCCTACTAACTCCAGAGGGACTAAGGTTTTTTTTTTTTTTAACTATGAAAGATTCAAATTGAAATGTGGTGGGGGTGAAGATAATGAACACATTTAGGATCAAGCTTTTTGGACTAGTTCTTCGTGATGAGGTTGTGGTCACAACTTAGATTGTGTAACTTTTGGCTCTTGGGTTTCTTACCTTTGGTCCTTCTGTGTTTCTGATCTACTGGAGTCAAGGGTGTTGCTGTATCCTTCCCACTGAATTTCCCCCTTTCTGTAGCTTCCCTTTATGTAGTGAACTTGAAGTGCTAGTTCTGGGAAGTCTTTGGCAAAACTCCTACTAACTCCAGAGGGACTAAGGTTTTTTTTTTTTTTAACTATGAAAGATTCAAATTGAAATGTGGTGGGGGTGAAGATAATGAACACATTTAGGATCAAGCTTTTTGGACTAGTTCTTCGTGATGAGGTTGTGGTCACAACTTAGATTGTGTAACTTTTGGCTCTTGGGAGGCCAGTGGTGATTAATAAGAAACAAGTTATTACAGTGGATTTTCTGGCATTCTCAAAAAACAACCATCACCTGGTCATAGTTGACATTGTGTCTAGCCATTGAAATGACAGTTGTAGCTGTATTTACTGAGTGTCGGGGCAGCAATCTTGTTAGCATCTGACACACTGAATCTAAGACCCTAAAGGGTTATCAGAAACGGCAGTAAAAACTGAGTAGAGCTCAGGTCTCCCATTCTAAGGCTGTGGTCGCATGAGCAGTTTGCCACGATTGAGTACTGTCCAGGGCTTTTTTTCTGAGGGAACATGCCGGAACAGAGTTCCAGAACCTCTTTGACAAAATTCTTTCAAAAATGTTTAAAAATTCATGAGTTTTACCATCTATAAATGGTATATGACACCGGAAAAAATAGCAAATATGAATGATAATATGTCGAATAAATGTTGGAAATGTAAAAAACATGAAGGTTCATTTTACCATATGTGGTGGACCTGTGATAAGGCAAGTAATTTTTGGCGGAGGTCCACAGTGAAATGCAGAAAATTTTAAAATGTAATTTTAAAAAAGAGCCAGAAATAATGTTGTTAGGTCTGAAAATGGAAGAATTGAATGTCACCAAAAGAACTTTATTTTGGTATTTGATTTCTACTGCGAGAATGACATATGCCCAATATTGGAAACAAGACAAAATACCAGAAAAATGGGACTGGATTAAAAAAGTTTTGTTTATGGCTGAAATGGACAAAATGACAAGGAAGCTAAGCAACCAAGAAGATGAGGACTTTTTTGAAGAGTGGAAAGACTTTAAAGAGTATTTGGAGACTAACTGGGATGTTACAAATAATTTACTGTGTTTTGAAGAATATTAGAAATAGAATAATTAAAGTTACCTGATGATTAAAAATATATTGGAGTAAGAATTAAAAATATTGAGAAAAGAAATATTAAAATGTAAAAAAATAGAAAACTTTAAGATTAAAAGATTTAAAGGGATATAAGCATTGCGGGAAGCCAAATGAGGGGTGGGAGGGTAAGGGGATAAAGTAAAATAGGGATAGGTGGAAAATGTGATAAAATGTATAACTGTTTTAAAGAAATTGTATTATCCCATTAATTAAAAAATTGTTTAATAAAAAAAAGAAAAAAATTCATGAGTTTTCACTATACAGACTGAAAACTTCATTTCCCTCTTGAGAGTTCTGTCACCTCTTTTCCAAAAATAAATAAATAAATAAATAAATAAATAAATAAAAGCCCTGAGTGTTATCTTTGCGGATTTAAAGATCACGACCATACAACAACATCTGCCTTCCATGCCCCAGTCGTTGGCACCCCATGTTGCTCCACTTTGGAAGTAGAGTAATCAGGCACCATGGAAAGTCTGGTATTAAGGGATGCCAGCACTTCAGGGTGTGCTGTCTGGTTGGTCTGCCCCACAACACTTTAGACCACTGCAATCAGAGGCACGCCCAGATCGCAGCAAGCCTCCAGTGTGACTGCAGCCTAAATCAGCAGAACAGAGGCTTCCTGAAGGTCCAAGCAGTGACAGGCCCCTGCTTTACACCAACGGGACCCACACAACCTCTTATGATGGGGGGGGGAAATCAGGTTTGTTTAGAATTGTAAACTTTCCCCTCAGTTCCAAGATGTCCTTAGGGAAGTGAGCATAAAAGCTTTGGGTTTGCTGCTGTGAGGTAAGCTTTGTGGGGAGCAAGTGGCGCAGGCAGTAAGATGCCTGCAGTAACAACATCAGCAAACAGCCACTATGGCTGTTCGAGACCCACCGCGGCCGGGGTGAGCTCCCAGCCCTAGTCCCAGCTCCCGCCCACCCAGCGGTTTGAAAGCGTAATCGCAAGTAGATAAATGGGTACATGCCCCTAGGTGGCAGGGGGCACCCTCAGCCTGATGGCGTGCGCCAGGAGTGTTTGGTAATGGTGGCAGCGGAGCAGTTGGCGACCCGAGGACGTGGTGGCGACAGAGGCCGGATGAGGCGGAGCTGTGGCGGCGTGACAACGCAGCACAGCGGAGCCGGAAAGGACAAAAGCCAGAGCTGCAGTTGGAAGTGTCCATGCGCCGGAGGAGTCCATTGGAAAAAGCCCGCCGGAGGAAGTTGTTGACCCATCTAGAGGCGCCGGGAACAACATCTGAAAGCCCGCCTGAATAACAAGAATGCGCCGCTTGGGTGCTGGTAGGCAGTCCCTTCCCCCATACAAATTGTGGCCCTAGGTAGGACTTAATTAGTATATATGTCAACCGCTCAGAGACCCCTCGGGGTCAAGGGTGGTATATAAATCAAATGTAATAAATAAATAAGTAGAACATGAAGATCACTGAGGCAGGAATTGCATGTAAATAACAAAGATTTATTTACACGTGGTTTTAGAAGAACACATCAGCAACACAGGTCTCCAGAACTGTTGAAGGAGAAACTTGGTTGAGGCATATAAATTTAAGCTAGTTTCAGCTTCAGAGTGTGGCTTGAATTCTCTTTAATAGGGATGGCACAAATCAGCTCACAAATGAAAGTTCAAGATGAATTTTGGCTGGTTCATGGTTCACAAACTGAAGTTCAGGAACTGAAGAGCCACCATGGATCTCCACAAATTTTAAAACAGCTCATGGGCAGTTCATGAAGAGCAGAAAGCAGGGGGTTAAATGGCTCAGAGCCTTTTAAATCCATGCTTTCTGCTCCCCACTAAAGTGGCGGGGAGCAGAAAGCTGGGGGTTAAATTACTACATTTAGCCCCTTGCTTTCTGCTCCCCACAGCTTTTCACCATTTTTCAGGCTTTCTTATGCAGCCCCTGTAACAGCTGGGTGATGGGGAGCAGACTGCTTTCTGCAAACTTTGTTTAAAGGGACTGCTTTCAACAGTGTTTGCGGAGCCATGAACCACAAACCAGTTCAGTTTGCAAACAAACCTCCCAGTTCAGTTTGTGGTTCGGTTCATGATTTGGCCAAAAACCATGGACATGAAACACATTTTTCCAGTTCGTGCCCATCCCTACTCTTTAATGGTTGCCAGCAGGCCCATAGCCACAGGGGGCTGACAAGGGTGATGCCCCTCCCAAATGTGCCCTGCCTCCTCACCAAGCCCTGGGGCCTCTGCCTGCTCCACCGCTGGAAGGCCTCCGGGGCCAAGCCTGGGACTGCCACCAGGGGGCTTGCAGCTACTGCTGCCTGCCAACTGGGCCACTCCCTGTTGCAGTGGTGGCAGCAGCAGCTGAGTCAAAGACGACCATGAAGATGCTGGCAGAGCTACTGCTGAGGCTGCTGGCAGCAACAGAGGCTGGGGCAACTGCTTGAGGGACATAGTGCACATGGACTCTCTCTCTCTCTTGCTCTCTCCAGCGGCCTTGACAGCAAGCTCCGGCTCCTTGCCTCTTTCTCCTCCGCCACCTGAGGAAAACACCAGGGCCATGGGGCTGGCCAAGCAATGAGGATGAGCCAGGAAGGCAATGAAGGTAACGGAGAGCAGCGGGGCTCAGAAGGATCTAAACTAAAAAAAATTCCTTTTAAAAATTGCTAAATGCTTCCAGAGCTGGCTACAGTTCAAAGCAATGGTGCCAACTGCCTTCCTCCTTCCTGCAGGGTCCCAATATTTCTTTTAAAAACACTGTGCTCAACTGCCCCCTTAAGAAAAAAAATTGCCCCCTAACAAAACATTTCTGGCCACGGGCCTGGCTGCCAGTACAAATAGGCTTTCACTGAGGAGCCACTAGGATTCCACCCATATCAGCCTGCCCTTTCCCAGGAGTCAGACTAAATGCTATGAAGTCTTCTCGTCACCAGGAAAGGCCTCACAATCAGGTATTCGGTCCTCTCCCAGAAGCAGACCACTCCACCACCCTCCCAGGCAGGGCTACCTTTCAAACTCTCTGCTCTTTTGCTGAGGCGTACCCAAACTATCACTGCACTCCTAGAGTAGCGCTCCCATAGGTTCAGGGATGAAATGGCTGAGTGGTTTTTTTGTCTAAAGGAAATTTCCAGGTCCCCCTGGATTTTACCACAGAATAGACGTTTGGTCTCTGTTGGAGATTAGGCCCAAGAAGAGCCAACATCTCTTCATATTTGTTAGTGAGAAAGGGTGGGGAACCAGATGGGGCCTTGGGGGAACGGGCTAACAAACGTTTAAAATAACAAAAACAATTAAAGAGAAATATGAAAAAAGAAAGTAGAATGTGCGCCAAGGGGAAGAGATGTCAGGTTGAGGTGACTTCATATGAAATGTGAAGCAGATGTGAAAGGTACCGTTCGGGCAAAGCATTTGTAGAAATTTCAAGGAAAATGGAATGGTCCCCAATAGATTTAACAGTCTGGGGGAGGCTAAACCTTTCTTATAGTGAAATTTTCCCTCATGCCACCTATCAGGAAAGCTTGAATGAGTTGATGGGCTAGTTTTGATTTAAGTATATTAGATCTTTAATAGTTGGTTGAATTTTGATTTCTCTCTCTTGAAACAAAGCGAGATCAGTGGGATATAATGCCATAAGCAGAGGTGTCAAACTCATTTGCTACGAGGGACGGATCTGACATAAATGCCACTTTGTTGCTTCCCTTTCCCCCAAAAGTTCCTAAACACAGCCAGAAAGAGAAGAGAGTCAGAGCTACGGGTGTGCATTCGGTATAAAGCAAGCCGAAAAAAAATTCTTGGGTATTAATTCAGTCGAATACAGTTCAAAGGATCTGATTCGTCTACTGATATAGGTGAGCCTGAGTAAAAGCCATTTCCCCCCACCTTTTAATCCAGTAATCTATACCAAGAAGAGGATCAGCTGGGGTGGCAGAAGCTAAGAGCTCCACACCACCTCAGCTGGTGGGGTCCCCAAGCCAGGTCTGCTTGTGGCAGGGAGAGACCTTCCCTGCTGCACGCAGATCCTGGGTCCAGCTTCTTCTGGCCTGCGGTTTAAATTGCGGGGCAGAAGATGCCTCCCAGCCAGGTCTGCATGCGGCGGCAAGAGACCTCCTTGCTGAATGCAGACCCTGCGGACTCGGCTGGAGTTGGCCCCTCTTTGCAGCTCAGTTTACACCGAGCTGCAACTAGGAGCCAGCCCAGGCTTGCACAGGGTGGCAGGAATTCACAGCTGCACACCAGCCCAGTTGATCTTCTCTTGCAGCTTGGAGCTGCAGGAGAGGATCAGCTTTGGTGGCGTTCCCCTAGCCACAGAGTCGTGTGGCTTGGAGAAGGCATTTAAAGAGATCGCAGTCCGTTTAAATGCCTTCTCCAAGTCGCGCGACAACACGGCTCAGAGAACACCGCCCTTGCTGATCCTCTCTTGCAGCTCAGAGCATCATTTCCCTTTCTGTGAAATCATCTTAAGAGTACATTATCACAGTTTAGGATTGCCAATCTCCGTGTGAGGCCTGGAGATCTCCTGGAATCACAACAGATCTCCGGACTACAAAAATCAGTTCTCTTGGAGGAAATGACTGCTTTGGAGTGTGGACTGTGTGAGGTCTACTGATGTGAGGTCCCTCCCCAAACTCTGCCTTCCCCAGGTTCTACCCCACCCCCCAAATCTCCAGGTGTTACCCAACCTGGAGTTAGCAACTCTTCAACTTCATAATGTCCTGGCATAATTGCATAACAAGCCCCCTTCCTTTTTATGGGGCCTGCAATAACTATTCAGAAGCCTGCTATAAAACTTGGGATACTTTCCCCAGCTATGAATGTGCCATTTTCACTTCAGGGGCCAAAAAACCCCACCCCATGGATTTCTGTTGCGCCTGCCCATGGCAGCAACATTTATAGGCATGAGTGGTTAAGGTCCAGGTGATTTATTTGCAGGATTGCTAGTTTCCAAGTCCCTGGTAGAGGACTTTGGAGGGCATTACTGGAGGGGGCATGGACGCCCCAAACATGATGATGTCATGCAGAAGTGATGTCGTCATGTTGAGGACCGGCATCCGCTGCTTCTTGCCAAAAGCAAAGGGTCCCTTTAAATGTTTCTGGCAAGAGACAGGGGGCACCCGTGCATGCCTGCCTTTTCCCAACAGCATTTAAAGGGCCCCTTTCAATGCTGTTGGAAAGAGGTGGGGGGGAGCCTGCACTCCAAGCTGCGAATTCATGGCTTAGAGTGCAGGCCCGCACAGCCACCCCTCTTCATCCCTCCCTCCTGCAAGATTTAAAGGGCCAGCTGGAGGGCCCTTTAAATCTTGCAGGAGGGGTGGTCACTCTCGGGGGCAGGGCTTCCCCCCACCGGCCAGCTGACTGGAGGTGGGAAGGAGCCCCCCAAATCGGGAAACCCCCGCTGAGACTGGGGGGTCTGGCAACCCTATTTATTTGCTCAGTGAAGCATTGGGGAGGCCTGCTTTCAAAGTCACAGAGCTGGGGCCTGTGGCTCACTCTCTGTTTAATCTGTCTCGCAGGGCTATTATGAGGACAGGAAAGGGCAGTCATATATGTCCTTCTGACCTCCTTGGTAGTAGAGCAGGATGCGGATGTAATCAAATAAACAGGAGTCTCAGTTGGAAAGTTTCTGCTTTCTCCAAGAGCTAGACCTGCAATGTGTGGCATGGCCAGCCCCTTCCAAGGTGATTTCAGAATCCGGCAGCTAATGGAGAGATGGATGATGCTAAAAAGGGAAAACAAATACATCGCATGAGGCGGTGGGAGCTCACTGAGGCAGCTCGGCTGGGGTTGGCTCCTCTTGCAGCTCCAAGCTGGACCGAAAGGCTATTTTTCTGCAATTCTGGGATATTTTAATAATGCATTTGTTCCTAATTAGCTTGAGGAATCTATTATAGCCCTCTTCTACTGCAGGACAAGTTTGCCTCCAATCCCTCTTACATATTGGCAGTCCTTGATTTCTCAGCCTATCCCTGAGTGGTCCATTTAGTACACATAATAAGCCAAACAAAGTAATGTGTCGTTTATGCGAAGTAATATGTACTTATATGTAATATGTCTAAATAACGTGAGATATATTTATATCACATTAAATCACAGATTTATTTTAAAAAGGAAAGGGAAAGATGAAATAGTGGGGAAGGGGGAAATGAGATGCCTCCTGCAAGTCCTTGTGGGTTCCTACTTGTAAATAAATAAATAAAAAGCCAAAATCCTGGTCCATGTACATGGGCAATAAAATATTATTAAAAAAAACAAAAACAGATGCAGGAGCTCTGGACCAGAGGCATAACATCCAAATCGTAAGATGTGATAGTCCTGCTGTACCCTGCATTGGTCAGGCCACACCTGGAGTATTGTGTGCAGTTCTGGAGGACTCACTTCAAAAAGGATGTGGACAGAATGGAGTGGGTGCAGAGGAAGGCGATGAGGATGATTGGGGGCCTGGAGACCAAACCCTATGAGGAAAGGCTGAGGGACTTGGGAATGTTCAGTCTGGAGAAGAGGAGGTTGAGGGGGGACATGATCCCTCTCTTTAAGTATCTGAAGGGCTGTCACTCAGAGGAGGGCAGGGAGCTGTTCCTATTGGCAGCAGAGGAGAGGACTCGCAATAATGGGTTTAAATTAAGGGCGGGATCCGACGGGATCTTAAGAAAACCTTTTTTATAGTAAGAGTTGTGCAGCAATGGAATCAGCTGCCTCACTGGCAGTCTTTAAGCAGCGGCTGGACAGACACTTGTCGGGGATGCTCTAGGCTGAGCCTGCACTGAGCAGGTGGTTGGACTACATGGCCTGTATGGCCCCTTCCAGCTTTCTGTGATTCTATGATTCAAGACACACACACATACACACACACAGGTTGCCACCTGGGTCATGAGAAAGAATTTTTTTCTGCATATCTGTTGAATAGCATCAGGAAACCAAGAGGTCTGTCTGGGTCCTCTGGGGTGAGGGAAATGAGGGAGGAGGAGGAGGAGGAGGAGATTGGATTTATACCCCGCCCTTCTCTACCCAAAGGAGTCTCAGAGCGGCTTACAAACTCCTTTCCCTTCCCCTCCCCACAACAGACACCCTGTGAGGTAGGTGGGGCTGAGAGAGCTCTTGACAGAAACTGCTCTTTTCCAAGAACAGCTCTTATCAGAACTATGGCTTGCCCAAGGTCATCCAGCCAGGTGCAAGTGGAGGGGTGGGGACTCAAACCCGGTTCTCCCAGATTAGAGTCCGTGCACTTAACCACGACACCAAACTGGCTCTCATTGGGGAAAACAAAGGTTCACTTGAGGGTGAACCTCAGCTGTTGAGAAGCTGCCTGGGTACCTAAGCTGAAGTATAAGTTCCTGAGGAGAAATTATGCTGTGTAAACTATGGAAGAGTTTTCCACATTTCAGTGAGAGCTTTCCTTAAACCACCATTTCCAGGAAGGAAACTGGCCTCCAGAACCCCTGAGGGAGAAAGGCTTTCATGCATCAACTGGGGTTCTTCCTTAGCCAGCATGTAATATTGCTGCTGCTGCTGCTGCTGCCAAATCCCAGCTGCTTCAATTGGGTTTTTTTCTTTTCCAGCACAGTCACTTGGGGAAGGAAAGCTGGCCTGCTCCAGAACAGTGAAGCCTTTCATGCACAACCAAGAGCAACGTAATTTTCTGCCGGGGCAACATTTCCACTTTTCCACGGAAAGACAGACCTCTT
>NW_015165275.1:274931-276230 GCF_001447785.1 Gekko japonicus | reverse complement strand
GAAAATCCCGGGAGTTTGGGGGGGGGGGGGGGCGGGGGGGAGGGGGGGGTTGGGGGGGGGAGGGACCCCAACAGGGTATAATGCCATAGAGTCGAGCCTCCAAAGCAGACATTTTCTCTGGGGGAACTGATCTTGGTTGTCTGGAGATCAACTGTAATAGCAGGAGATATCCAGGCCCCACCTGGAGGCTGGTAACCCTAATTTGAGCCCATCAGAACTCCGTTGGGCTGAATGTTACAACATTTAAAAAGATTAGAAGGGTGGAAAGCAGATGTTTCAAGGATCCTATCTGTGGTAGTTAGATGGGGCCGGGAGTTTTCCCAGAATTACAACTGATCTCCAGATTACAGAGATCAGTTCCCTTGGAGGAAATAGCAGTTTTGGGGGAATAGGGGAAATGGACTCTATGTTTATTTATTTATTCATTTATTTACTTCATTTATAACCCACTTTTTCTCCCCAGCAGGGACCCAAAGTGGCTTACGTTGTTTCCTTCTCCTCCATTTTATCCTCACAACAACCCTGCGAGGTAGGTTGGGCTAAGAATATGTGACTGGCCCAAGATCACCCAGCGAGCTTCTGTGGCAGGGTGGGGATTTGAACCTCGATCTCCCAGATCCTGGTCTGACACTCTAATCACGATACCACACGATGCCTCTCACTGCACCCTACTGTGGAGTCATTCATTGGGAGAGTACAGCAAGAACCCAGTTTGTCCTGGGAAGGATGGAGCACAGCCCTTCAGCATCAGCAGCCATGATGTCACTGGAACCATGCCTCATCCTCAACTTCTTTCAGACCTTTTCACTCCCCCTTTCAGCTTTCACGGAGACACAATATGGGGCTGGACGATCCGGATCTTTGTCATGATTTCAACCCCAGGGCCTAACATGATTTGAGGGGACATCCTCTTAATGAGGAGACACCTAAATCAAAAGGGGAGAGTGGATTTACGAATGGCATTCTGCAGAGCAGCAGAGGGAAAGCCTGCTGAAGATGCATCTATATAGTAATAGTGAAGTCGGCCCCGTGCGTGCGGATACCTAAATCCGCGCATCGGGGGCACCTGGGGGGGAGGGAGATTTTTGTGCACTCTTGGGGCAGTCCCCAGGTGTGCACAAAAATCTAAAAACCCGGAAAAAATACCGGGGGGATACTTAAATCCCCCCAAAAGTGACAGAGCATCCCCTGCACATGTGCAGGGAATGCTCTGCGAACTCCCTCGCTGCTGCCGCGGCTTTGGGGGGGGGGAAGAGAGCAGCGAGGCCCGAGTGGCAAGCCGCTCGGGCCTCGCTTCGG
>NW_015165275.1:242388-274899 GCF_001447785.1 Gekko japonicus | reverse complement strand
CCCCCCCCGCGAGTATCGCGGGTCCCACCCCTTGTGTAATTCTAAAGCTTAAAGTTACAACAATCCCAGTTATTTGTGGATGGTGGCTTGTGTTGTGAACACATGGGATCAGGGCTTTTTTTGTAGAAAAAGCCCAGCAGGAACTCATTAGCATAATAGGCCACACCCAACAGCAAAACCATTAGCATATTATGCCACACCCTGATAGCGCAGCTCATTAGCATGTTAGGCCACACCCCATGCCTTCCCTTGGCTTGCCCAGGTGCCCCACGACTGCAGGGAGCCTGGGCAAGCTGGCCCTTGGACAGGCCAGGGAAGGCACAGGGAGGCATTTAAATGCCTCCCCGATCCTTTCAGGGGGCCCCTGGCCTGCCCGCCTCGGAGTCACCGGGGGGGGGTCGCTCTCCAGGCTTTCTCTCTGTAGCCATGCACACAGAGGTTTTGGCTGTAGTGGGTGTGGCCAACTCTGAAGCCAGCCGGAACTCCGTTCCTGTGCGTTCCTGCCCAAAAATAGCCCTGCATGGGATGCAGCTGGGAGTAGAACTCTTGCCTTGATGTACCGCCCGTCATGCACACAGCCACAGTTCTCTGTTGTCACACATACATCACTGCTGAAGAGGTGACCGCTTTTGCACTGACAGCATTGCACTGAAAGCATTTTGGGGCAGACAAGCTGGTGCAGATGAAATCATAGGTCCTGGTACACAGTTCGTAGTAGCTGTTGGGTGGGCAGGTGAGAGCTGAGAAGAAAGGGAGAATCCTAATGGTGGAAGTTGGCAGGAACTGGTAGGAGCAGGTAAGTATGGAGCACCTTTGGAACTTTTGTTAAAATTTCTACCTACATTCCGCAGATTACAGAGTATTGACAAAACATAGCAGTGCAGTAAACCACCTGATACATTTTCATATCCTGGGATCCATCCGACCCATTTTGCCCCATTTTTCATGGAATGAATTACCTGGCCTGGCGGTTCTAGTTTTATTTGTAATTTCTAGCTATGTTACCAGCGGGCCTGCCTGTATTTTGTATCTGTCAGTGAAACACTAAGCAGAGTTGCACTCTTTGAAGCCAAGCGTAGGCTTAGAAGGGGGTAACACTGTTTAGGATTGCCCAGTTTATCTCTCACTCTCTCAAACCAATGCAAAATCCATAATCCTTATGCAAAGACACTTCTTTCCCCGCATCAGTTCCCCCCCCTACTCTGGCTGCTTTATTGTGACCAGATGGGAAAACCCAGTTGCAGATTGTTGCTATAGTGCATCTAGAGTGCTTTACCCAAGGATGTGTGAAAGCAGCCCTGGATATTTTGCTTGTTTGCTTTATTTGATTCCCCCCCCCCATCAGAGAGCAAAGAGGAATGGATATGAGAGAGCAGCGGGAAATACAGTCATGATATTGGGACTGTTCAGTTAGGAAGGGACAGAAATTATTGTAGGACACGGCAACTGCCACTTCTAAATCCTGGAGCCGCATGCTGATGCCCACAATTTTGTTGTTGTTGTTGTTCAGTCACACAATCGAGTCAGACTCTTCACGACCCCATGGACCAGCTCCCGCCAGGCCCTCCTGTCTTCTGCCGTCCTCCGAAGTTGGTTCAATTTCATGTTCGTTGCATCGATGACACTGTCTAACCATCTCATCCTTTGCCGTCCCCGTCTTCTTTGACCTTCAATCTTTCCCAGCATCAGGGTCTTCTCCAGTGAGTGCTCCCTTCTCATTGGGTGGCCAAAGTATTTGAGCTTCAGTTTCATTATCTGGCCTTCCAGGGAACAGTCAGGTTTGATTTCTTTTAGGATGGACTGATTTGATCTTCTTGCAGTCCAAGGGACTCTCAAGAGTCTTCTCCAGCACCATAGTTCAAAAGAATCTATACATTTCCATTTATATCTCCTCATTCAGGAACACCAGAAGTGTTGCTTTTTATCTTTAAAAAGTGAATGATGAGATTGTGCTGAATGAAGATTTAGATACCATGGGCCAATCTATGTCAAAGCAGTCATGGAAGTTCAGGGATAGAAGAAATATCAGGAAAATGGCTCTAACCACCTGCCCACTGTCTTCTCAGCTGCGGCACCCCCTCCTCACATTGTCTTGATCCAAATGGCATCTACCAGCTCCTTTCCTGGTGTAACAGGGTGAATGAATGGAGCACCAACACGGGAAAACAGAAGATTAGAAAGTGAAACCTTTTGATTTCTGTGGAAACTTACAGCAGCAGCTGTTTGATCTCCAGGCTCCAACTGCAGCTCCGGGTGTTTGGCACGCAACTGCATATGCCTGAAGGCTTTGGTGGAGAGTTTGCCCTGTACCTCTGGTTACACAAGTGTCATACAGACACCAGCTGAAATATTCGACAGGGGGTGCCATTTCCTTTTTACAGAAAGCTATACTGCATGCATGTGTGCATCACTGCTGTGTCATAGAGACGCATCAACCACCAACAACAACTGCAGCAGTCTTGCTAATTTAGCTTCCTTCAGATTCCTGCATATATGACACCACTGCGGGGATGCCCCGCCCCCTCCAGGAACGCCCCCAAAGTCCCCCGCTGGGGGTGGAAGATGGACTTGGCAACCCTATGTAACAGGGTGAATGAATGGAGCACCAATCTGGGAAAACAGAGGATTAGAAAGTGAAACCTCTTGATTTCTATGGAAACTTACAGCAGCAGCTGTTTGTTCTCCAGGCTCCAACTGCAGCTCCGGGTGTTTGGTGCGCAACTGCATATGCCTGAAGGCTTTGGTGGAGAGTTTGCCCTGTGCCTCTGGTTACACAAGTGTCATACAGACACCAGCTGAAATATTCGACAGGGGGTCACCAATGAGTGCCATTTCCTTTTCACAGAAAGCTATACTGCATGCATTTGGGGATCACTGCTGTGTCATAGAGATGTATCAACCACCAACACCAACTGCAGCAGTCTTGCTAATTTAGCTTCCTTCAGATTCCTGCATATATGATACCACTGCAGCACCCTTCCTGCTGGGCTTTTTCTACAAAAAGAGCCCTGCTCGGAATTACAGCTCATCTCCACACTACAGCTCTGCTAGGCTGCCCTTCTCCTGTTAATAATATTCAGTGTATATTCAGATTTGACATTTTTGCTTTAAATAGCAGGGAACCATACCTATTGGAGTTGGACGAGGGTCCTGACATGTTAAAGAACCTTTAGTGCCCCCTTGAAAAGAATGACAATTCTCTGTAACATGCGAAGGAGTTCCTGCTACAAAAAGAGCCCTGCTCGGAATTACAGCTCATCTCCACACTACAGCTCTGCTAGGCTGCCCTTCTCCTGTAAACGATATTCAGTGTCTATTCAGATTTGACATTTTTGCTTTAAATGGCAGGGAACCATACCTATTGGATGAGGGTCCTGACATGTTAAAGAACCTTTAGTGCCCCCTTGAAAAGAATGACAATTCTCTGGAGAGAAATTAGTTGACGAGTCCAACAATTTAAATGGAATTTTAGGATTCACAGTGAATCTTCTGCTTCATTCTTGATCTGAATGAATAGTTACAAAAGTTCAGAACCTGAGGGCAAACCCTTCATATACAAACCATCAGTCTCTGTTTACATGCAGGCAGGGGACTGACAGATATTCAGATGGAGACTAAATGGGGTGTGGTATAGTGGTTAGTGTTGGATCCCCACTCTACTATGGAGCTCACTGGGTGACCTCGGGCCAGTCATTCTCCCTCCTCCCCCCTCCCCTCCTTAGCCTAACTTAATTCAAGAGGTTGTTGTACGGATAAAACAGAGCAGGGAATCTATCTGGTCCTGGACTCCTTAGAGGAAGGGCAGGATAAAAATGTACTAAATAAATAACCGCTAAGAAAAAAAGAAAAATCCTAAAGAGTCTGCTTCACACATCTGTTGAAGGAAATTCTTAGGAAAGTTCATGCTGAAATAAATTAGTTCAATGGGACCTTTTGTCTACTTAGGTATGACAGACTGAATGGCTACTTGTACCCAATCTGTCCCTAAGGGTGGAGTAGAATATTTAATATTACAGCAGGCCAATGTCTGAAAATTGCATTTGGAGGAGAGTGGGGAGGAAATAATGTTCTCCAAGTAGAAAAAATTAGCCACTCAGTATGTAAAACTGCTTAGAGAATACTTGCCAATCTAGTGTTTGTGGGTTTTTTCCTTATTTAATAGGCTTAGGTTGGAATTGAGCTTTTTCACGGGACTGTCTTTATTCTTGGCCATAGGGGTTGTTTCTAATCACTGAGTCACTGCAACCTTCTTACAAATTCTTGCTTGGGAGAGTTATAGCTCATCTCTTATTCCCAAGAGACCATTGCAGACCAACATAGATGTGATTCAGTGAGGATCCAGAGTCATCATTCCTTGTTGATATCCAGGAGGGGAATTTGCAGATATTCAAGTGTGGACAAATCTGAGTGATCTGTGAATAAAAGGCTAAAATGTCCACATATTGCATGTAAACAAGAGTTGCTAATTCAGGACAGTCTTCAGGATCTCGCATAAACTCCCATCAGACGACAGGCTTGGCACACTTTGGCCCCGCCTCTAATTTCTCCATTTTGTTTTGTAACAGAGAGTTTTAATCACACATCCCACCCTGAACTGGCTTCCCTGTGCACTCATTCTGTGGTTGACCATCAAATTATTGCTGCATGGGCAGTCGGGTGGCATCCTTTTAAAAAATTGCCTTTCATGCATGTTCATTCGATGATGCACCACTCCATTTTGACAGTTCTGTGATCCGTATGTCAAGTACTGCGACCCCTCTCAGCCTCCTTCATTCACCTCTCTTCCTTGGAGTACATGGTGGGGTAGTGCAGATTTACACGAGGGTAGTCCAATCGACTTCAGTACATTTACCCTTGTGTCAATCATGGGATGCTCTCAAACAGCAACTCTGACACAGAAACAAGAGAGAGGGGTTGGGGGGTTGTGCAAAAAACCCTCCCTCAGGGACTCTCAATCCAGAATGACTATTTGGCCACAGTGATTGACAACATCGGGGCGCTTATGTGCTTATGCGCTTATGCGCACATCACTACCTGATCGGATCTTGCTCTTTAAATCCGCAAGGATACCGCTACAATATCAGTCCATACTGCTCGTCTGACCACAGCCATAGAGTCAGACTAAGATCTGCAAGACCCAGGTTCAAATCCCACTCTGCAGTGGAAATTCATGTGCGAAACTCATGTGTGACCTTGAGCCCATCAACCACTCTCAGCCTAACCTAAATCACAGGTGGCTGTTCTAAGGATAAAATAAAACAGGAAAGCTGTAAGTTGTAAATTGTTTTGATGGTGGTCCTCTGTAGTCTTTTGAAGCCTGCTTTTAAGTACAACATTGTAACTTTTGTGCAGACACTTCAGATGAACTCATTGTGACTGAGCCATCCATGTTTGCTTATTGAACCATCCGGCCTATTTACATTTTCAAGTTCCTCAACTCTTCTCTCAGAACACATTATTGTGTTCTATGGATTATGGATTATGTTATGGGCTGGACTTGTGGAAACAGGCAATTTAAATGCATCACCAACTTCGAACAGGATGAGAAGGGGGACACTGGATTTGACATTTTTAAGACACGATGGGTCATCATTGGCTAAGGCTACAGCCAATCACGTAGCCCCAAGAGCCAGCATCCTTCTTCACTCTTCCAAACACAGTTCCTCCAGCTACGCACTGAATGGGTCCATCAGTAGGCTGCATTTGGCATCTTGCAGATGACGATCACCAAGATTTATAGTCTGGCTTCTTATCCAGAACAAGGTAAGTAGTTTTCAAAAATGCAGCTCAGAAAAATCCTTAGGGGAGGGGCAAAGTTAGTAAACAAGAACCCTGAGAGAACTCAAGAAGAGCAGTGATGATAAAATACAGACAAGCAGAGCAGCAGTCTCATGTCCCAGAGCTCCTAATGTTTTCAAGAGGGCTTCCAATAAGGTTGCTCTGGCATTCTGCAGCACTCATTATCTCCAGTGGGGCTCTGGCTCAGGGACAGAGCATCTGCTTGATACAAGTCCTAGAAGTAACTCTAATGATTTTGGTAAACAAGCAAACATAGGAACAGTCTCAGCTGAATTTGTTTGTTTTCCTGACGGAGGGGATGAAGCAGAAAAGGCCACCATGGCTGGGGCAGGAGTACATCCTATGAGCTGTCCACAGTCCTGGCTGGCTGGCCGGCCGGTCGGGGAGGGGGGGAAGAGGTAGTTTTGTGCCATCAGCCTATTTCCAGATGCTTCTGCACTGTGACTCAGACCTCATCTGTGGGAATGTACAGGTGAGCCCTCAGAGAACAGCAGTTCCTGGTCAGCAGCTGGTTTTCCCCCATGAAAGATGCATCGGCTTTGTAATGCATTGAATGCGCACAAGGTTTTATTTCATGTGAACCAAGCAGAGTTCTTGCAGTACCAAAAGGCAGATAAGGATGTTTGTTTTTTACATGGGAAAGATACTGGAGTGTTGCAGAGCTTTGGAATTTATTCCTAGTAAAAGGAGTGATCCTGTGGTGGCTCAAACCTTCTTACATCTCAGACAAATGAGCTCAAAATGGATCACATTCAGTTTTTTGATGGGGACATTTTGTGGTGGAGTAGTATAGCTATTGGTAATGAGGGGGATGTTTTTAAGATGAGGTTTTTTCCATGCCAAATGTATACTAAAGACAGAGGAGCTTTTCAATTATTCCTATGGGAAACTGAGGGTTCTTGCAGGTGCAATTTAAAAAAAGCTCTTGTGAAATATTTTTTCTTTAGAAATGAGGGAAATGCTTTCTAAGATGAGGTTTTTCCTCACTCAAAATGGTGAGTTTGAGAAGCCTAAGGATTTTTTTCAAGTAGTCCAGTGGAAAAAATACAGACATTTTGGAGCACACTGAAAAAACAGAAACAAAACAAAACCCTCATAGGAACTACTGTCTCTTTTGTTGTGAGGGCAACACTTCCTAAGATGAGGTTTCTCCTTGCTCATGATGCTGAGTCTGAAAAAAACTGAGGATTTTGTCAATTATTTTAATGGAAAAACTGGTATCACTGGCCTTTAAAAAAAAATTAGTCATACATGCACAAAACCATTTCACCTTGTATTTTTTACTTATAATATGTAGCATTTTCCAAGGAGGGCATATGAAACAGAAACCAAACTTAAAGAAAAATTTAACACAGCAACCATGTCAGCCGTTCTCCCCCCCTGCCCAAACAAAAAAGCAGCTTTCTCCCATTCAAAAAAACTCCTAAGTCCGGGGAAAGCGACTGGGCTACTTAGATTCTCCTCAGCCCTTACTGGGACCCTCCCCTGCCACCTCATTTCAAGGTGTATTGAAAAGGAGGGGAAACGCTTTGCAAGAGGCTCCAGCTGCCCTCCCCTCCCCCTGCGTGGAGGACTCATCCCTGAGGTAGCCCAGGTTGTGTCTCTCCTGACAGGACCAAGCCCAAGTCTCTCTCCTTACAGCCCCACATCTCAGCGGCTCATTTCACACTGTTCAGGGCTGTATGATCCATAAGGCTGACTCGGCTGAAGCCTAGGGCCCACACAGGGACTAGGGGCCCATCAATTATTAATTTTTTGCTGAGTAACTCTTATTTTTCTCATCGTAGACAGCCTGTAAAGTCACCAGAGGGGCCCTGAAATACCTGAACGCCTAGGGGGCTGGCCATGGAATTAATATGGCCCTGCCACTGTTGCCGTTGTCCTCCTCAGTGTCTTACTTTTGCTCCCATCCTCCTTCACTTCCTCTATGGCCAGAAAACATAAAACAAGTCTAAACAGTGCGATCAGGCTAGGATGACAGAAAGGCAAACTGGAATTAACAAACATAGCAGTGCTGGAGATGTGGTGGGAAGCGTTTCACCTGTTGAAGCAAGTCTTCAAAGGTGCCCAAATAAGGTGGTATTCTCAGTGGAGGCCACAACAGATATTAATAAAGCAGAAATTAGTAAATCCTGACCTCTTCTCTGTGTGTGATTTGCCAAATGCCACTGATGAGGCTGTCGGGGGGTGGGGTGGGGTGTCCTTTAACTGTTATCCTGACCCAAATCTCCTGCCAAGCTGCTTTTATTGCTGTGGCAGCAGCCTACAGGTATTTTTAAGAGAGCAAATCCTTTCTCATCTCTGAAATGTCCATGTTCACCACAGGGAGGCAGAGATCTGCAAAGATTAGCCTTAGAACATGGTTAGGAGTGTCTGCAGAAAATGTCACTCTCCGGTTATCTCTGTGGTTGGTAACAGAGCCTGACACACTGTTGCTATGGCATAGATGTTAAAGAAGTGGTATTTCTCTCCCCCTCCCCTTCACACACACCCCTCCAATTCCAGAATATATCTTAAAATAAAGTAGATCATCAGTTTTTGGACCCTTCCCATATGGACTTTTGTGCCTTGGAAATCGCCAGAGGGGCTTTGAGGGCACAATTTCCATTTGTGCCGTATATTGACCTGCCTTCTAGGTTGTATCCCAACATGAAACGAGCACATCCTCAAAGAAGATGATGAGGGAGGAGAACAAATTTCCTCCTCCTTTAGGACAAGGCTTTTCTCAGGTAAAATGTATAATATTAAAAATCCTGAAGACATTTTCAGTTTTCCAATAGATACAAATCTGAGAGGAAATAGGGAAATTGGAGGGAACCCTGAAAAAACTCCCAGAGATTAACCACATTCTGTTCTCGCTTCATGGTCTCTCTGCACCACACTGGTGGATTTTGCACCAGCAAAGACCCACAGTTAGGACACATCTAAACCTGGGGTTCAGGAGGAACAATCTCCTGCCCCCTAATGTTCTTCCTGCCTGCTACAGGCACCGTCACTCAAGAACTAGCCCAGGGTCCCTTTAAAAGGACTGCTCCTGAGTCTGTGGCCAGTCCTAAAAGGGGATACACACACAGATGAACATAGAAGCTTGCCTAAAACATGAGCCCTGGAGAATTTGGAAACAACGTATGTCTTGCCTACATATCCTCTGCCTCCCCACAGATAGCTATCAGTGTTCTCTGCATTCCAGCATTTCCATAATATGGAGATCTTCTTCCTCTGAAAAGCCTCCGTCCTTTTGTCTCTCTCTCTCTTGTGTAAATACATTTCTCCACAGCTGTTCTTTATGGCTCCCATCCTGGATCATACTTCCTTTTAAATGTAAACATTTCCCTGGAAAACCAATTTATGGTCCTCTTCCTGAGCAATTCTCCCAGGTTACCAAAAGCTATTAACTCTGAAGTATCAGATAGTCTCAACCATTGACACTCCAAGCATCTTCCAGGATATACCCAATAGTATGCCTTCACACCTTTTGTTTAAGGTATGGAAAACCCATAATCAAAGGCCAGAAACTGTTTGGTTCCTTTGTTCAAACCCATAGCCCTGCCCCTCAGGATACCTCCTATTGGCTCCGGTCACACGGGCAGGAAACTGCAGGGGGGGGGAAGCGTGGCTGTTTGCCCCGGGGCAAACTAACGCGCGGTTAAGCGATCAGACCTCCTGTGGAGGTCCTGTGGAGGTACCGTGGAGGTTCCATGGGTAGGGAGAGGTGCCGATCACAGGACACGCCTGCACGCAATGAAGAAGCGCGCGGTGCGGCAAACTGTTTTTTTTTTGTGTGTACACGACAAATGCACATGCTCCGTTGGGTGCGTGTGCGCATCCACGGAGACTTGGGGGGGGGGGAAACCTTTTTAGCAAGGGGACATGGGCGGGCGCCGGATGCAACTGGAAACGCGATCAGACGCCCGCCCTTGCCCCGCGGTTTCTGGAAACTAGTACCTCCGAGGTACTAGTTTTTTGCTGCGCGTTTTCGGCAGGAAGCCTCAGTTGTGCTACGGAAGCGCTATGCTTCCCAGATGTGCTGGTGAGATCGCGCCCAGAAAATCCGCCTGTCTTCCGTCTCTCTTGCGTGGCTAATGTTCCGTGTGACTGCAGCCATAATCTATAAAAATGGCTACCCAGCCATCGTTCTGTGTGACACTCTTGGGTACCGTATAGAGTACACCCCCAGACTCATAATCTGGGTCCCCTATTGTTCGTGATTCGCTGGTCGTTCACAAGTTCTCAGACTTCTGCCTCAAAACTCCCTATGTGTTTCTAAGCTCCTCTGTTTTGCTGTAGCCTTATATGCATCTGTATTTTGATTGCTTTGTGTGTATGCTTTGCATTTAATCAGTATTATTCAATAAACAACCTACCTTAAAACTAGTTCCCCCTTACTTGAGAGTTTCCCTCCCTGAAACTGACGCTAGCATACACAGGTGTAAAGATCCTACCTGTTACTGCCCATTCTTCCAGCCTGGCCTCCTTGCTCATTTCCCCATTCAAACAGAGACAGGGAGTTCGGGTAACAACCCCTTTCAATCAAATACTGTAGTTCCCCCAAAGCTGCATAACACATCTGAACAAAAGACACTGGCAGGGTTTTCCAACAGCTGAATTGTCTCATTGAAATGAATTACCTAAATAATGAGCCAGAATGTTCAAAAATGAATTGCACAAACACTAATGCTGTAATCAAAACTCTGGGGTTGACCCTGATGTTAAATAAACTAAAATTCCTGGATTCCTATTAATTACATGATGACCTTCAACAAAAGGGCAGGCTACATCTAATTGGAATGTGTGCACAGGTTAGCAACAAATAGCTCCGGGAGTAGTATACACTGCAGCAGCAGTTATCATTGTGTGTTGTCAAGTAAGCAAATGACCTATTCTCTAGTCCTTTCGCAGGGGTCTGCAACCCTTTAAAATTAAACTACATCAAAATTCACAGTGAGAGACCAAAAAAAGAGCCAGAACAAGAAAGCCTGTTTGCATAAATGAAACCATACTGTTTAATGTTATTGAATAAAAATGTGCATTAATAATCCATGATGCTTCTGCCACACAAGCACTACCTGTTGTGTCACCTGTATTAGGAAGTGGCACACACAAGACTTCATGACATCAGAAATATACACCCATCATGATTGTTTTAGTGTGCTGACCTAAATCTGCACACAGTTTGCAGTTGAATTCCTGGCCACTGTTCACCTCTATCATTTTACTTTCTGTAAAGCACCAATACACTTACAAATCTTTGCCTGCCATTCCCTGGTAATTCTAGCATCTACCCACCTGTCTAATAGGTAAAGGTAAAGGTTCCCTTGCTCGAAAGCCAGTCAAATCCGACTCTAGGGTTGCGGTGCTCATATCTGTTTCAAAGCCGAAGAGCCAGCGCTGTCTGAAGACATTTCCGTGGTCATGTGGCCGGCATGACTAAACACCAAGGCGCACAGAACGCTGTTACCTTCCCACTGAAGTGGTACCTATTTATCTACTTGCAATTTCTTGCTTTCGAACTGCTAGGATGGCAGGAGCTGGAACTAGAGACGGGAGCTCACTCCGTCATGCGGCGCACTCGGGTCTCGAACTGCTGAACTACCGACCTTCCACAGCCTGCAGTTCAGCGTCTTAACCACTTGAGCCACCGCAGCTCCTAATAGACCTTAACTTAAAAATTTGATTTTCTTTTCTAAAAAGCCACGTTTGGTTCTGTCCTTAGAGCCATACTTTGCAGAAGACCCCTACTGTAGCTTATAACCAAATATGCTTCCTTAATGGGCAACACTGACTATGAAGATGCTTGCTTTGCAGGAGCGTTTTGTTAGCAGTCAGATCTCTCCTTCCACTGAGGGGAAGTTTATAGCTTATAGAGCCAGAAACACCTTCAGTATTCCCTCTAAGCTAAGTTAGTATGAGCTAGCTCACAGTCTTTTAGCCTCCAGCTCACACATTTTTGTCTTAGGAAGGATGGCTCCAAAGCAAACTAATTTATGCAGTAGCCAAATCGCTCACTCACCACTTTAATGCCGGTAGCTCATAAAGTGGAATTTTTGCTCACAAGACTCCACAGCTTAGAGGGAACATTGCATCTCTATACATCACCCCAATATCTTAAGTGCAGGGCACTGCTTGGGCCAAAGTGCACCAAGAGGAAGGGCTTCTAATGTCCTGGCCCCACTGGTGGACCTCCTGATGGCACCTGGTATTTCTGGCCACTGTGTGACACAGAGTGTTGGACTGGATGGGCCTTTGGCCTGATCCAACATTGGTGTCTCTTATGTTCTTATGGATGCCAGCCAGGCATCATCCTGAGAAAACAGTTTTGAAGACGAGAATCAGAGCAGCTGGCTGACTACTATTTATTTATTTATTTATTTACTAGTCCCTCCTTGCACTGAAGAGATGCAGGACTTTAGAACAATGGGTCACCCAGGAACTATTGATTCACTCAGGAATGGATAATTCCATCAACATCCAAGCCTGACTTTCCCTTCACCCATTATCCTTGATTAAGCGGTGATTAATCAACACTTAATTCACCTTCCTAGCTACCCTTCTTGCCTGGTGCTTGTAGGCCATCAAGCCTCTCACACCTTTTGTCTACCTCCGATAAAACCATCAGCTCATTGTCCTCTAGCAGTGAGTCAACCTGCCTCAGGATACATATTGCCTTATAAATCTATCACCCAGCTGACACTCCTGTGTGTGTTTGGATCCCTCCACACACACCCTCTTGCCTGTGAGCCTTCTCTCTCGCCTCTCAAAACACTGGCCGTTTCCTTCTTTGATTTGCTGCTTCCATGGAGCTCTTCAGGATCGGTAAACATCACGCTTCCCTAAAAATCTTTCCCCTTTCCTCCCTGCCTTTCTTAATTAGCTCTTGTATGTGTTTATTGTGTGCAGTTTTTATTTATCCTTTTCTTTTTTTAAATTGTTTAAATTATAATTACATAGTTGGACAAATTACAGTATGTAGACAACAACTACAAGGTTATGGCGTGCAAAATAGTATTAACAATTTAAATATCCTTTTCTTTTTAAAAAAACACCCTACTCCTAGTTATTTGCGAGAGTTCTCAGGGGACAATTCTGGTATATATAGGTGGAGATCCTAGTTACCTGCCTCTTGCTCTGTCTCCTTTAGCTAATTCCCCCAAACTAAGTGGAGACTGCCTGCTTTGGTTAACGCATTGATGGCAAGGGGCTACAAGATAATATATATATATATTTGTACGTGCTGTTCCAGTGGGAGCCAAACAGACTGACAGAATGTAGCCATGAAAGAAGGCAAAAATTTAGAAGCTGGCTAATAAAGAAGATTCTTAGTGAGGGTTGCAATGGAATGTGGGTCATTGGGTATCACTTGGTTTCCCAACATAAAATAGATCAAAGATAAAATGACAAAGCACATTAGAGCAAAGCAACACAAAATTTAGACAGGTAAGAATTAGACTTTGTATGATCAGCCCTTTCAAGCAAATATTCTTTGGAGGGAGGGAGGACGGAAGGAGCAGTTTGGACTTTCTCCAGCAGGCTCTTCCCAAATTATAAGGGACATCATAGTAAAGGACCAAACTATTATGGAAGTCACTAACAGTCCATAGATGCAATCAAAATGAGAGACTTGTTGAGCGGCCTAAGTGGGCGAGTAGGAACGCATAAGGGGCAACCTCTCCCTAGTATGGGGACGATAGAGAGTGAAGGGAATCATGGACCCAGCGTTTTCAATGAAAACATGCTGGCAGGCAACAGGCTATTTTAAAAACTGGTTTCATTTGCTTGAGGTGTGACAAGGCAGGCTGCTATGTTTTGCACCCACTGACATATCTGAGATTACCTTGAAGTGCAGCCCCATATACTGTAATCCAGTTCAGAGGATGCAGATTTATGAGCCAGTGTTGCAAGGTCGATTTACTCTAAAAGCAGGGTAGGTCTCTGTGACCTCCAGTTCTGCTTTGTAAATTAAAGAGATAAGGGGGGAGGGGACAAAACCCTTCTTCCTTTGTCAAATTCAGACTGGGCTACCAAAGGTAAGAGAATTCTGCTGGACTGTTGTCTTCTGATGCTGTTCAGTTATGCCTGTTGAACTCAACTGAGGTCATTTGTGACCTGGCCTGAGCACTGATCCACCTACCTGCCTACTCCTCACCTCTGACTTCTGTCCCTTCTGCTTTGCAAGGACTATAACCTCTTTCTTCTCCCCATTTTTTCTCGTCACCTCCTTTTTAATGCAGTTTCAGGTGGGTAGTTCTGTTGGCCTGCAGTAGAAGTGCAAGGTCTGAGTCGAGTAGCACCTGGAGACCAACAAGATTTCCAGGGTATGCCCTAACCTGGACAGCCCAGGCAAGCCCGGTCTCAAAAGCTAAGCAAATATGTGGATGGGAGTCCTCCAAATAATACCAGGGCCAGGAGGCAGAGGCAGGCTATCTAGCCACTTCTCTGAATACCCTCCATCCCCCAGTAGGAGTCAGCAGAGGTCACCATGACTCCCACGCATGGGCACACACACTCGGATGTTCTCCACAGGGTCAGCTCTCCCTGTGCCTGCACTTGTACTCCTCCACAGCTTTCCCTTGTTTCTGCAGATGTTTTTGTAGTACCAGGAGCAAAAATGCAGTTTCTGCCCTCTTGTGGCGCGGCATGGGAATTCCTGGAAACAAGGAAGTCTGATGTTGTGGAGCAAGGGGGACAAACCTGAGACTGCAAAAACATCTGCAGAAACGAGGGGAAGCAGTGGAGGAATACAAGTGCAGACGCAGGGAGAACCGTCCCTGCGGAAAACGTCTCACGCACAAACATACACAAAATGCAAACCTCCCCCCGATTCCCAGGGCATGAGCTTTCAAGAGATGAAGCTCTTTTAATCACTTAGGTCTCTGAGGTGCTAGTGGACTCGAATATCTCCCTTTTAATACCAGTTTCCCAAACAAAGGTACTGGCAATCGACAGTGCAATCCAATGCAGAGTTACTCCAGTCTAAGCCCATTGATTTCAATGGGCGTAGAGTGGAATAACTTAGCATACGTCTGCACTGTCAGCTGTCTAGGATCAGAGTTTGGACTCTATCTAATTCTCCAGAATCCTACACTGTTGCTTTGCAGTTACTTTCTGAGGGCCCTATCCAAAAGGAATAGATCCAATGCTTTGTAACTCTAAATCTTCTGGCATATAGGGAGATCCCTTCTCCCACATCATCCACCACACTCACCTTATCCAAGGAGGCTCTGCTTCAGTTGCCCCGGCCTTATAGACACAGCTGAGATTTCTACACCAAGGGATTTACTGCTTACAATGACTCCCCAGGTTCCCTTATTATAAAATTCACTTTTAAATTTTCTGTTGCAAAGGCATGGTTTTTGCTGTGGTTATATTTTCACATTGGTGTTGTTGCTTGATTTGATACTGATAAGTTGTGATTTTATTACATTGTTTGCTTTAATTGCATGTTTTGTGGTTTTATGATAGGTACATATTTGGCAAAAAAAGATCACACATTATTTGGGGGGCATATAAAACAGCAAGGCAGCTGAAACTGTTTGAGAAAGGCTTTGCTTTTTTGTAAAATGTACAAACATGAAGCTGCCTACAACTGAGTCAGAGCCTTGGGCTATTGCAGTCAGCCTGACAGCAGCTCTCCACAGTCTCCGGTCAAAGATCTTTTCACACTGCTGATTCCTTGATCTTTTTAAAAAGGAGATGTCTGGGTTTGAACCTGGAACCTTCTGCGTGCAAAGCAAATGCCTTCCTATTGAACCATGGCCAGATGTCTCTTGCTCACATCTGGCCAAACCAATATTTGAAATGATACAAAATCCTGTGAAAGCTAATTACCAAGTCCCACACAATGATCTCTTTTTAGCTTTATATAAATGTAGCAAAACCCACTTGGGAATTCCAGGGGGTGGCTGCTAGGGATGGACATGAATTGGGAAAATGTGGTTCAGTTCATGGTTCAAGGCACGTCTGGTTTGTGAGCCAGAAACGTTTAGCCACCAAAAGAACTGGTTTATGAGGCACATGATGCAGTAGAATGCCCCTCTGGTGTGCTAACCAAACCCATAGGGGTTCTCTGGCTGACTCTCATCTACCCACCCTCCATGTTTGGTGAGGATTGGTGTACAGGGTCCAAGTTACAGCCCCACAAAGAAGATGCCCCCAGGAAAGTGTTTTCTGGGGAAATGACAGGTCCGGGTTCAGTATGTTCATGAATGTGTAGAACAGACCCTGTGCAAGTTAGAGAAATCAAACTTGCAGGGGCCCTCCCTCTGATACTCTTCTACATGTCCTCCAAGTGATGTGTAGATTGGACTTTGGGGGTCCAAATAATGCCCCCCTGAAGAAGATGCCCCCAGGAAAGTGTTTTTTGGGGGAAACATCAGGTGCAGGTTCAAAAGTGCAAGCTACACACAACAAATGCACAGGGAACCTCACCCGGCCACCCACTCCTCTACAGTCTCCCCCCTGTTGTTTTGCTTTGAAGTTTAGTAAGCATTGTGATTGAGCAGAGACAGTCTGTCTGCAAATATATCCATTCATGAACCACAGCAAACTGCTTGGAAGTTTGTGAAAAGTTCATGCCAGTTGACCTGCCACAAACTTCAGTTCACGAACCACAAACCAGCCAAAATTTGTCATGAACTTTAATTTGTGAGCTGGTTTGTGCCCATCCTCAGTGGCTGCTTTCTTTTCAGAGGACAGATGAGCCAGGCTTGTAGGCTCTCAACAAAACCAGGATCAAGCTGCCCTGTGTCCAACTTGAAGTCTGTCTTTCATTCATTCATTCTTCATTTGTACTTTGCCTTTCAGCCCAAAGGAGACCCAAAGAGGCTTAGATTGTTCTCCTTTCCTTCATTTTACCCCTGAAGGTCGGTAAGGCTGTGACTGGTCACCCAGCGAACTTCCATAGCACAATTGCGGAACTGAGCCCCGTTTTTTAAATCAGATCTGAGCTTCATGAGTCCTTTCACCCGGTCCATGGGCTTTGATTTCCTTCCTCATTCCTCATTCCTTATCCTCATTCCAAATGGGCACCATTTTAAAATAATTTGTTTGTTTGTTTGTTGATAGTCTGCCTTGCTTATTGAGACTTAGGTCTATACAATCAACAGGACGAGACTTCCAATGAACAATGCAATAGGGCTTGGAGTGCAGAAATTAGAAGCAGAGTTGAAACAAACCTGAAACAAAGCATGAACATAACATAGTCCGCAGTCGTTACCCTTTACCAAAGCATGGCTCTGAGGCATTTCATTAACCTGTATAAAAAATCCCTCCTGATTTTTTCAGTTTTACAAAGCCTGCAGAAAGCCAGGTGAGGGAAGGCTGTCCCTAACCTCATCAGGGAGACAATTCCATAAAGTGGAGGACACACCAGAGAATGTGCATGTATGACACACTTCCGGTGATGCCAGGGGGTGTGGCCTTATGACACACGTCCGGTGATGTCAGGGGGTGTGGCATATGCTAATGAGTTATGCTAATGAGTTCCCCTAGCTCTTTTTCTACGAAACGACCCCTGATGGGCAGTTATTGATTTTGCCCTTTTGCAGGGTGGCATCTGCCGAAGGTAGCTTCAGATTTCCTGTCACTACCCCCTTGGTGAGAAAACCCTCCTTCTGTTAAGGCAGCTTTGAAAGGCGTAAAGCATCTTTCTGCCAAAAGGAGAGTTTTGTCTGGAAATCGCCTTATCAGTTGACAGGTCAAGGGAATTCTGGGGGCTTTTGCAACCATTAAGGTGTTCTGAACCAGACTGTCCCTGTAGTATCCCACCCTGCCTTTCTGGTGTGTCTATAAATCAGCCTAATGACATTTACACTCCAATGCCTCCAATGAAATGAGCTCTGACTGACTGTACGCTAGAATAAATTTTGTTCATCTTTAAAGGGCTGTTGGCCTCCTGTTCCATTGTTGTGTATTAAGATGGCCACTGCCGTGTGGGCCCGGCCATGCAGTCTTACAGTCTTTCTGACCTTCGGTCCCAGAACAATAGCCAGCTCGGATCCTAACGTGGACCAATAGGTTCGCGCGGATCCGGATAGGAACCTATGGGGACTGGGGACTTGTAAATAGAACAAATCACAGGAAGCGGGGGGCGGAGACACGCATATAAGCCAGCATCGGACTGGCTAGTTTATCTTTCGTTTTGTAATGTAATCCAATAAATGTGAGCTGATTTCACTATGCTACGCCTGGAACTCCAGTACTTTTCGTCCATCCAGCTTCTCACCCTGGTTTCCTCAACATCTTGTTTTGTAGCCATGGCAATGCTGAAGGCCCTGCTCCTTCTGACTGGTTTGGCGCTGCTGGGTGGTGAGTAAATAGAGCATCAGCTCCTCCTTCACTCTCCAAACGGGGATCCAATGAGTTTGTGGCTTCTCACTTTCCTTCCAGGAAATCTCCCTACATTCCCCAAAAGATAAGCCCCCCCCCCATGTTCACTCAGCATGAGTTCTTCCTTTAAAAAGTTGTATAAAGGTTTGCATTACCTTATTTCAGTTAGTCTCGAAAGAAATAGACCAACCCTTTGTATTCTACATGCATTAACAAAGCAGGTAATCCATATAATTTGCTGCAAGGACCAAAGTAAGATATTTTCCTTGCTACACAATGAAAAAAACAGGATGTTGAAAGCAACAAATAAACTATGGCCCCGGTCACACGGGCCAGATATCACGGGGGGGGGGAGGTGTGACTAATTGCCCCCGCGCAGTTTCATCCGCGATTATGCGATCAGTTGCGCCGGCGGCACACCACAGGTCCTTCCTTCGGTGCCAGCGGGTAAACGAGGGACCGGATGGGAATGCCGCACGCCGGCGCAATCACACCATAGGAGTCTGGCGGCAGCCCGTGGCAAACGTTTACTAGTACATTGGAGGTACTAATTTTTTAAGGTGCATTTTTGGCAGTAAGCCACGGGTGCGTGCCACTTCCCAGATGTTGGCGTGTGATCGTGCCCGGATAATCCGCCCACCATCCATGCCTCTCCCATGGCAACTTTGCCATGTGACCGGGGCCTTTATTATGTTTCCCTGTTTGATGTTCCTGAAATCAGACACAGGCAACCACCAAGGAAGACTAGGGTTGCTATGCAGAGGAAGGCAGTGGTAAATGACCTCTGCTGCTCATCTTTTGCCTGGAATGCCCATGGATGGAGTCGCCAGGAGTTGACTACAACTAGATGGCACATTATTCACCCATTCCTGCCCTTGACGAGGACATTGGCTTATTTAATGACTTGAACTTCGTATCCATAGCTTCAACTGTTGAACGGGACTTTTCCACTTTGGGAACTGCATGTACAGTTCCTCTCTTAATGGCATTCTTTCTGGTTTCTTTCCTGCTGCAATGTTTCCTACTTTCTGTAATCCAGTTCTTGCATTTCTTATGTCATTTATGTCATAACTTATTCCAGTGTTTTATCGCATGGTTTTCTAACTTTGTATTCCAGTCTTATGTCTGCATTTATTATAGGTCTTCTGCTGTTCCTGTTGCAATGCTAAATGTTGTCATCTGCTTCGAGTCCCAGCAAAAAAGTGGTGGTGAAAAGTGCCATCCAGTTGCAACCACTCCGTGGAGTTTTTAAGGCAAAAGACAAAAAGAGGCAGTTTGCCATTGCCTGCCTCTGTGTAGCAAATCTAGACTTTCTTGGAGGTGTCCTATCCAAGTATTAATCAGGGCTGACCCTGCTTAGCTTCTGAGATCTGATGAGATCACGCTAACTTGAGACATCCAGTTCAGGGTATAAATAAAGCACATAAATAAAAGTACAGATATACACACTGAACTACCCACAGGTGTGCAATCCTAGCTGGACCCAAATGTCTGTGAGAGTATTCTATATGTGCATCTCAGTTTATAATTAATATTCCTTTTTTTAAAAAAAGTTCTAATGATATTGTTCAATACTTCACAACACTAATGTAACTAAATGTGAACTAGTGTACCCCATGTCCTATATGAAGTACAAACTGGCCCAGAAATCCAAACTGTTTAAAGTTGTTAGAGATCTGGTGAGCATGAGAACAAAAATTTTGGGGTATAAATAAAGCTATCTGTTAAGCCTTTGCAAGAGGATGACATTGCCCGGCCCACATTCGTTCATTCTATACAGCCTCCTTTCTGCTGAGATAGCAACCCCATATGCTCAGGGTAATGGGGACAAATGGTTTCTCTCTGTCTCTTCATCTTGATATTTGGTTATGCTTCTTTAGCCAATCTATATTCTTCCAATCTTCTCTCTTTTTATTCCCGGCTCCTCAGGTCATTGCAGGGCGCAATTCTACGGCCGACAACACAGCTTCTGAGATCTGATGAGATCAAGCTAACTTGGGACATCCAGTTCTGGGTATAAATAAAGCACATAAATAAAAATACAGATATACATACTGAACTTCCCACAGGCGTACAATCCTAGCTGGACCCAAATGTCTGTGAGAGTATTCTATATGTGCATCTCAGTTTATAATGAACATTCCTTTAAAAAAAAAGTTCTAATGATATTGTTCAATACTTCACAACACTAATGTAACTAAATGTGAACTAGTGTACCCCATGTCCTAGATGAAGAACAAATTGGCCCAGAAGTCCAAAATGTTTAAAGTTGTTAGAGATATGGTGAGCATCAGAACAAAATTTTGGGGGTATAAATAAAGCTACCTGTTAAGCCTTTGCAAGAGGATGACATTGCCCGGCCCACATTCGTTCATTCTATACAGCCTCCTTTCTGCTGAGATAGCAACCCCCTATGCTCAGGGTAATGGGGACAAATGGTTTCTCTCTGTCTCTTCATCTTGATATTTGGTTATGCTTCTTTAGCCAATCTATGTTCTTCCAATCTTCTCTCTTTTTATTCCCGGCTCCTCAGGTCATTGCAGGGCGCAATTCTACGGCCGACAACACACACCTCTGTCCTCATCCGGTAATTAATTCCATGTAGTATAGACAGACTGTTAGCTTTGTTCCTAGGCTCTGCACCTAATTTCTTCCTCAGGAGATGGCGTACCATATGATTGTAATGTTTCTATCATTTAAGGGGTCTTATGAGGGGGGGAATTGTGTGACATGAATGACTGTAACTCAGAGCTTACAATGGATAGCCATGTTAGTCTGTCTGAAGCAGAAGAAAAGAACAAGAGCCCAGTAGCACCTTAAAGACTAACAAAATATGTGGCAGGGTGGGAGCTTTCGAGGGTCAATGCTCACTTCTTCAGATACAACTAGAATGGGAGTCCATCTGTCCTATTTATTGGAAAGTGGAGTGATTTCAGATGGGGAATGACATTAGCAGGCAAATGACAATAGCAGGTGAATGACAATAGCAGGTGCGATTGGATTTAGGTGAGGTATGCAGAGGGGTAATCAGCATGGAGAAATCAGCATTGGTAATGAGACAAGGGTGGGTGTGGCTGGATGACCACACTTCTGGTAACATGGGGGTGCGGCCTAATGTGCTAATGAGCTGTGCTGTCAGGGGTGTGGCCCAATATGCTAATGAGTTCCTGCTGTTGGGTGTGGCCTGTTATGCTAATGAGTTCCTGCTGGGCTTTTTCTACAAAAAGAGCCCGATTGTAATGTTTCTATCATTTAAGGGGTGTTATGGCCTTGTTGAGGGGGGAAATGGTGTGACATGAATGACTAAAAAAAAAACTGGGAATTTAAATCCCCTTCAAATAGAAAGTGTTTTCTGTGCTTGTTTAGACAACACAGCTTACCATTGAGGGCCTAGCTGCTGCTGCTCCTGTGGAGCCAATCTGGGCCCAGCTGCGGGGGCAGGGAATGCTGGGAGCTGCACAGGGCCCAGTGACGCCAGCAGGAGATGCCAGGAGAGGCTCCAGGAGAGGCTGTAGCAGCAGGAAACAACAGGAGCCTCTCCGGGCCCAGCTGTGGCAGTGGGGAATGCCGGGAGAGACTCCAGGCCCAGCTGCGGTGGTGGGGAACACCAGCAGAGACTCTGGGCAGAGCCGTAACAGCAGGGAATGCTGGGAGAAACTCCAGGTCTAGCTGCAGCAGACACCAGGAACTGCTCCAGGTCTGGCTACCAGGCACTGCCACCACTGATGGGGTCAAAGGTAGGGAAAAAGAGGAAGGGAGAAAGAAGGGGGGATTGGCTTGGGGTGGGGGAGAGAAAGATGGGGTATTAGATTGGGGGGAGAGAAAGAGAGGGATTGGCTTGGGGAGAGAAAGAAAGGGGAAGATAGGAGAGAGGGAAGGAAGCAAAGGTGGGGGAATGCCCCCTGCCTGCAAGTTTCTTGTGGGTCCCCACTTATTCCTTTGTAATTCTGTTACAAATAATTGCAGTGTCTATTGTCATTTGCCTACTAATGTCATTTGGCATCTGAAATCACTCCACTTTTCAATAAATAGGACAGATGGACTCCCATTCTAGCTTTATCTAATATCCTGAGGCCGCTTTTTTGGCAGTGGGGGATTTTAACGCTAGACTCGGTTGTAATAATAAACAGCTTGGTAATATTTTTCATTGGGATGGGGATGACCAAACCCCTTTTCCTTTTCTTTTGCTAGGCAGTCCAAAGACTTAGTTGTCAACCAGGCTGGTCACAGGCTGATTGATTTATGTATTCAAAATAACCTTTCTATACTGAATGGCTTTATCTGAAGAAGTGAGCAGTCAGTAACTCATGAAAACTCCTACCCTGCCACATATTTTGTTAGTCTTTAAGGTGCTACTGAACTCTTGCTCTTTTCTACTGCTACAGACAGACTTGGGAGGCAGTGACAGAATAAAAAAGCTTACTTGACCTTTCTGTCTCAAAAGACTTTAGACAACCAGTGAAGTTCAGGGGTGTAATTTGAGCAGGTTGCATAACAGGAGGCACATGAGCCTCATTAAGAAGTTGAGTAATGTGCTTCCATATTGTCTCCTTTGATGGCCAAAGGTTCTCCAGTGCCTCTGTCAAAGAAAAGTTGTGCTACCTAATATCCTTTTAAAACGGGAATGGCAGGGATCGAACCTGAGTCCTTCTGCATGCCAAGCATGTACTCGACTAGTAAGCCATGGCCCAACCCAGCTGTAAAATATGTGTCACCATTTGGGCAATCATATTGATTGAGGATTAACATGCCTAATGGAAGCAGGCAATTTGGGGTTTTGGAAGAAATCTGCAGGACTCATGAAATGGGGGTCCTCAAGATTTGGAAAGGGCTAGGCTGCACCTCTTGGAGATATGATGCTTGATGAGGGCCTCTGTTAGCTCTTTTCCACCCCACTCTTCTTTTTACTTGGCACAGGGTGCAAAGCTAGGCACTTCGATATGGTGATGGTGATCGATGGCTCCGGGAGCGTCGGGTATCAAAACTTTGAGCTGGTGAAACAGTTTGTGAATCGTATTGTGGATTTCCTGGAAGTGTCCGCTCATGGCACCCAAGTAGGTTTGGTCCAGTACTCCAGCAGACCGCGCACTGAGTTTCCGCTCAACAGATACACGACAGCAGCAGAGATCAAGGCAGCGGTGCAGAAAGTATATTACATGGCAGGTGGCACCAAGACAGGCCTGGGCATCAAGCACATGTTGGAACAAAGCTTCTCCATGCGGGAAGGTGCCAGACCTCCTTCCACGGATGTAGGCAGGATTGGCCTGGTCTTCACCGATGGGCGGTCTGGTGATAACATTGCAGAATGGGCCACAAAAGCAAAGGAATCAGGTGAGGGTGCCGCAAGGAGGTGTGTGCCTGTGTGTAGTTGAGTTCTTGTGCATATTTTTTCCTGTTTGCAATCAGTGGATTGAGTGAAATGCGGTGTTAAAATTTCCTTTGAATTAAATTAATTTTTTCATATCATGGTCAACTCTGTCCCACATAAAAAGGAGGAGGAGATTGGATTTATACCCCGCCCTTCACTACCCAAAGGTGTCTCAGAGCGGCTTACAAACTCCTTTCCCTTACCCTCCCCACAACAGACACCCTGTGAGGTAGGTGGGGCTGAGAGAGCTCTGGCACAAACTGCTCTTTCAGGAACAGCTGTGCCAGAGCTTGTGACTGACCCAAGGTCACATCAGCAGGTGCAAGTGGAGGAGTGAGGAATCAAACACAGTTCTCCCAGATTAGAGTCCGCACACTTAACCACTACACCAAACCGGCTCTCAGCCAAAGCTTGTTCCATAGCTTGTTCCAAATTATCCATGGGACAAGAAATGGTAAGCTTGCTAACTTTAGCTTGGGAGGACAGAATTTGGGGAGGGAACTTAACAGGTACGTGATGCCATGGAGACTGCACTATGTAGCTGCCATTACCTCCAGGGGAATTGATCTTTGTAGCTGGAGGTAGTTGCAATTCTGTGGTAGCCCTTGCAATGAGGACAAATAAATCCTCGACTGCTTTATTTGAAAGGGCCAAGACAGTTCAGTTTCCAGATGGACTGTATGGGCATATCTATACAAACTCCTGGTGGCAGCGGTGGATAGACAACCTTGTGTCTGTTGGAAGTGCTAGAATCAAGCTGGAGAACACCTCATGGGGGCCAAGTTACTTGAGACCAGGGCCAGTTGGATATCTCTCTCACTCTTTTGTGGCACCCGCAGGGCTCCTTTTACCACAGGCTGTACTTCAGATTTCCCTGCCAAGATCTTTCTGACAGCAGTGTATGAATTCACAGCACTGGTGGTCTAAGCAACATTAATGTCCAGAGACCCATCCTGTAGAGATCTAAATTTTGGTCCATTGTCTGCTGTCCGGTCTGCAGGAATTGTCATGTATGCAGTTGGCGTTGGCAATGCTGAGAAAGGGGAACTGCAGACCATCGCCTCCGAGCCTGTGGATGAGCACTTCTTCTATGCAACAGATTTCAGCGCCATGCAACAAATTGCCTCGAAGCTGAAATCGAGGATCTGTGATGGTATGTGGTTGAGAGGATCTGGGGAGGTGATGCTCGTGTTCATTTTTGCAATGTTCCAGTTAAGGTTATATAAGGTCTTTTGTGGCAAGCGAAGTATTTTGCTGTCTTATTTCTGGTCACAATTATAGTCCTTGGATGGTTTGGTTTTTAATCTTGAAACTCTATCTTCCAGCATTTCAACTTTGTTTCATTAGCTAATTTCCTCTTAGTCATTGTGCAAAAGTGAACTCGAGCAAAACGGCTGCCTCACTTGAGCACACGAAGGTGAGCTGTTGAGTGGTCAGTAGTCCTAAGGGCACTTTCCAGGAAGTAATACCCAGTGGGTAAAACTAGACATACTTCTGAGTTGACCTGCTTAGGATCGCTCCATAAAAGTGGGCATTGACTTCAGAATTACATATAGAATGTATAGCATTTCTACTTTCCAGGGTTTCATTTGTATTTGTGGCCCTCTTCCAGAGGTTACCGGTGTCACTGGAATTATTCTGTTTTAGAAGAACTGGTGCTAACCTGTAACAATAGCCAGTGCAGGAAGAAGATGTAAGATGTATTCGATGGTATAAAAGGGGCTTGGTGGTATAAAAGGTGGCCTTCTGCTGTGGAAAGTTAAAATGAAAAATAGCGCCCGCTCATTGAGGGTCTCAGAAGGCCAAGATACGTGTGATGTTCACTCATGTGTGATATTGTGTTCTGCTTTTTTAAGACTGAGAAATAAGCTACAATACGATTCTATGCAGAATTACTCCAGTCTAAGCCCTTTGACTTCAATGGAGTTAGACTGGAGTAATTCAACATGGGATTACATTGGGGGGGTACATGTTATCATGATTTTGAGAATCCTTGATCCTCAACAGTACACCTAGAATTGGACGAGAGGGAAATCTGTGTTTTAGAATTCCAGTTTTGAATCTAGAACTAAAATTTTTGGATTATATTTTATCTTCGAGTAAACAGATTTTGAGGCAATGTTAAGCATTAGGGCAGATTTCATTTTTTCTCTACAGAACAAAATATTTCCCCATTACACAAGCAGGATTAAAAAAAAATAATTATATTTCTGTCCCAATTTTCTTCCATTATGGAACTCAAAGTGGTTTATCCTTGATCCTCAACAGTACACCTAGAATTGGACGAGAGGGAAATCTGTGTTTTAGAATTCCAGTTTTGAATCTAGAACTAAAATTTTTGGATTATATTTTATCTTCGAGTAAACAGATTTTAAGGCAATGTTAAGCATTAGGGCAGATTTCATTTTTTCTCTACAGAACAAAATATTTCCCCATTACACAAGCAGGATTTTTAAAAAAATTAATTATATTTCTGTCCCAATTTTCTTCCATTATGGAACTCAAAGTGGTTTATACCCCATGTGGGCCCTAACCAAATCCACTGGTTGGGTCTAGACTAAGTTTTCCACTAGCAGAAGGTACTTCTGTGAGTAGAACCGAAGTTTCCTGCCTTCTCTCTCCTGCACTTCACTGATCTTCTCAAAATGCTATTCCTGGGGATAATGGGATCCTCAAAAATGGCATAAAGAAAAAGCTAGGAGTCTGCAACAGTAAGAGTGAGTTGGTGAAAATTACAGCTGCCGTTTCATCAGCAGAAAATTTAACCTGGATCCAAACTCATATTGGCTTTATGTTTGCAAGGTTGCAAGCATGCTGGTTTTTTTCTCCCCCTCCCCTGGCCACCCTTAGATGTTAAATTATTGGTAACTGACTGAGTTCCTTAACTCTGCATTTTCAATTTCTAAAGGTCAATTGTTTCTTCCCACAATTGCAATATATTCTTTTGGGGTTCAGAATGTACATCCCTGCAAGGAAAGGATGCCTAACAATGCAGTCCTTAACAAAGTTAACCCTTCTAAGGCCCGTAGCTTGGACCGATCTATCATTTCAGGAACTGTAAGATTTTTGTTTGCAGACATGCGATTTTTCCTGCCTTCCTCTTTCCACAGCACATTGAAATGTTCCCACCAAATGTTGCTCCGGGGGAAATGTTGGGAAACCCCTGGAAAATTGGGGGGGGGGGGAGAGCATGACATGTAGGCTGGAATTGGCAAAAATCCCCCCTACCTTGTGTAGTTGGAACTTGTAGACACGATCTAACCTATTTTTTTAAAAAAAACCTCTTTATTAGGATATCACAATAAGCAAACATCATTCATAAATCATATTATCACATATCCTTTCCCCCTCCCTATACCCCTCCCTTCTGACTTCCCACAGTGCTCACTGACTTCCCACAGTGCTCAAACTACCCATTCCCTCTTAGTTCACCCCCTTTCCCAATTCTTTAATGTTGTATACTTATTACAGGTAACGTATCTCTATATCTCTAAATCTATACATGTTTAAACTTATTCTACTTAACCCTCCATCTTAATAATTGTCTAAGCAAAATAAATTGTTCTTAACATCCCAATATTTCTCCATATAGTCTTTAAAGTCCTTCCAATCTGCAAAAAAGTCTTCAGCTTCTTGATTTTTGAGCTTTCTTGTCATTTTGTCCATTTCAACCATAAAAAGTAACTTTTGTAACCATTCCCAAATGTCCGGCGTTTTTGACACGATCTAACCTATTGACTTCAATGTACTTAGACGGGTGTAACTCTGTTTATGATTGTATTGTGTCTGCTTTTCAATAGTATATTGAAGTGAAGGGAATGAAAGTGTCCTGAAAGGCTATTAAAATCTGAGAATTCACCTGGGCTGTTCTGCTCATTGTTTCATTCAGCGCCCAAATCTGCCGCGATATCCTGCCCCGAGAACAGCCACTACGAGACTTGTGGTAATGGTTGCCCAGCTACCTGTTCTGACCGGAGAGCTCCCCTCCTGTGCAAGAACACCTGTGCCGCGATTTGCCAGTGCAATGACGGCTATGTCCGAAATGGTGAGCAATGTGTCCCAATGAACACCTGCAACTGCAGCCACAACGGCATCAGCTACCGTCCAGGGGAGGAGTTCTGGGAGGATGAGGGATGTCATTCTCACTGTAAGTGTTACTCGGAGTTCGGCATGGCTGTGTGCCGTACATCTTCCTGCAAAGCCAACCAGCAATGCACCGTGGTCAACGGAGTCCGAGACTGTCGTACCCCCCCGATATCCTGCCCCGAGAACAGCCACTACGAGACTTGTGGTAATGGTTGCCCGGCTACCTGTTCTGACCGGATAGCTCCCCTCCTGTGCAAGAACACTTGTGCTGAGATCTGCCAGTGTAACGAGGGCTATGTCCGAGATGGAGAGCAATGTGTCCCAGTGGACACCTGCAACTGCACCCACAACAGCATCAGCTACCGTCCAGGGGAGGCGTTCTGGGAGGATAAGGGCTGTCATTCTCGCTGCAAGTGTGCCCCAAAGCTTGGCAAGGCAGTGTGCTTTAAGTCTTCCTGCAAAGCCAACCAGAAATGCACCATGGTCAACGGAGTCCGAGACTGTCGTACCTCCAGCCACTTCACCTGCATTGGAACTGGAGACCCTCACTACACCTCCTTTGATGGAAAGAAATTTGATTTCATGGGAACCTGCATTTATCAGATGGCAGCTGTCTGCTCCAAAGACCCTGCCCTCACCCCATTTTTGGTCACAGTGCAGAATAACAACCGGGGCAGCAAGGCAGTGTCCTACACCAAAGTGGTGACTCTGGAGGTCTACGACATGACCATCAGCCTGAGCCAAGAATATCCACGCAAGATTCAGGTACAACAGCTGGGGTGTGAGAAAATTGGGGGATTTAGAAAGCTCGGTGTTTGTGTGTGTGTGTGAGAGAAAATATTTGCTGTGTGATTGTCTTTGATGAACATAAGAGGAGCACTACAGAGCACATTTTCTAGCATGTTTACAAAGATCTGGGAACAGCTTATATTTGTAGTTAGAAAAGGTGTACCGACTTTCTTATATTACAAAGCCCCACAGGTCCATTCTCTTACATGGAAATCGATCTTTGTGGAGGGAAACTGTTCTTCTACACAATTAATTTTAGAATACAGATTTTGGGGTCCTAGAATTCGACATAGTTCGGGTATGAGAAAATTCGGAGATTTTATTTGCCTTCTGTCCCTCTCCCATTTCTTCTGTGTGTGAGAGAGCACATTTGCTGATGATTATTTTTCCTGAACATAAGAAGAGCCCTGCCTAGCATGTTTTCTACCATGTTTACAATGATCAGGGAACAACTTATATTTGTATTTGGAAAAGGATATATAGACCTTCAATTGGGCTTAATAGGGTTAATCGTCTGAGACTGGTTGACTGACCTGGAATGTTCACAGACTCCCAGCTTCTCAGGAAACAAAGATAGACAGAATATTTACTTTTATTTATTTATGTTATTTATAGTCTGCATATCTCACCGAGATTACACATAGTGAGTCAGTACAATCAACAAAATGGGACCGTCAATATACAATGTAGAAGTCTGCATCCAACCAGAAAGAACTGAAGCATAGCATTAGCATTAACAGTACACATTAATCCTGGGGTGTCAAACATACGGCCTGGGGGCCGGAGCCAGCTCGTCCAGGTCTCTCATCCAGCCCGCAAGCAACTGGTGCAAGGGAGGTGAAATATATCAGACTCAGGCAGCTCTTAACCAAGTGAATTCAGCTTCATTTAACCAGAACAAATCAACACAAGAAACCATAGGAGCCTGAGCTCCTTTTAAACACCCCCAGGCTGGGAAGGCCACGCCCAGGTGAACGGTAAGAACCAATCATATTTACAAGATAAAGACCAATCATTGTTGTTCCCTCCAGTCACAATCTTTAGCTCTGATTGGCCCGCTGTCCGAAGCAGCCAATCCGAACGTGAGCATTAGGATACCAGCTTTTAATATACCTTTGCCTGAAGCTAGGCGTGCAGTAGAAACCATAATATGTAACAGGCTCCTAGTGGAATACCGAGTCAGGAGGGGAGGGGGGTTGTGGGGGGGGGGGTGAGTGGCACATGCAGTGAGGTGTGTGTAGTTGAAGCTGTCAAGAAACAGAAAGGAAATGGCTAGGGGTGGAGTCAAGAGGCAGAGTTCAAATAGTGGAGGGATGGCAGGAAAGGAAGAGAAAGAGAAGGCATGGTGGGTTTTCCCCTCTCCCACCTCCTCCAACCACAGCTTAATGAGGACGGGTGAAGCCACTGCATAAGGGGGGGTGGAGCCGAGCAGCCAGCATTGCCACTGCCACACCTACCAGCTTCACATTTTTTCCAACGGCGACTGTGAGGGGGGTTGGTGAGTGCGGGTGCATGGTTCTCCCAGATTAGAGTCCCTGCTCCTAACCACCACGCCAAACTGGCTTTAATCATTTCTCCAAGTAAATTGGTGATCCGGTTTGTAAACAGTGCAGCAGTTTTACCCGCGTAGAAATAAATCAGTTTTGCACAGTTCATGGAAAGCCAGGAGACTGGGAGCCTTCCTGACCTCCTCAAGCAGGCCATTCTATAAGGTGGGGGCCACAGCAGAGGAACCCCTGTTGCAGGCAGTTGTTGGTTTTGCCCATTTGCAGGTTGGCACCTACAGAAGGCCCTGCTCAGATCAGTGGAGCAGTCATGGGGGGGGGGGGGGGGAACGTGCAGATCTGTCCTGGCAGAGGAGGGAGAGCTTGTACCTGAATAAAACTTGGTCTTAAAGCTGCCACTAGACTGTTTTGGGCCAGGGGGCTGGGGGGGGGCCCTCTGCAACTTACCTGGCTGCTTCTTGCTCTGACTGAGGGCTGCTGGGAGCAGGGGGCGGGGCTTTTTGCATGTGCCCACCCCCTGGGCTCTTTACTGCCGGAGCTCCGCTCCTGTGCGCTCCTGCAGGAAATGACCCCTGCCCATTGATAAGAGGGACCAAAGCCATGAAGGGCTCTGTATGTGATAGCCAATACCATAAATAGAGCACCCAATGAAGTGTCTGCACAATGGGAATAAAATGCATGCTCCGTCTAATGCCCGATAATAGCCGAGCTGCAGCATTCTGCACCAGTTGGAGTTTCCTAGTGGATTTGAGGGGAGACCTATATACAGTGCATCACGGTAGTCTATTCTCGATGTTACTGTGGCGTGGATACAGGTGACCAGATCAACCGTATCAAGGTAAGGGACCATCTTATGGGCTAGGCTGAGTTGGAAGAAGCCTTTTTTACAGCTGCATTAAGTTGCTTCTCCAATAATAAAGTTGGGTCCAGTATAACCCCAAGGCTCTTAACTGAGTCAGCAAGGATCAGCTGAACTCCATCAAAACTGGGGACAACAATGTCCTTCAAGACCTCCACCTTCCCAATCAGCATTACCTCTGTTAGGGTTGCCAGGTCCCTACCTTTTTCCAGCGGGGTTTGTGTGTGTGTGTCTTCTCCTGGGATCTTCTGGCACGCATGCCATGATGATGTCACCAGGAAGTGACATCATCGCACTAGGCACATCGCCAGGACGCTCTAGCATTTGGCTAGATAGCATAGCGTTTTCAGGCTGAATGCTAGAGCATTCCCCCCTGGTAACATGCCTGGTCCGGGCTCTTTGGGGTCAGGGTTTCCCCCGCTGGCCGGATGCAGGCCAGCAGATCAGGGGTCTCTATAGTGGGCAAACCCCCACTCCCTGGGGGATCTGGCAGCCCTAACCTCTGTCTTTTCAGGGTTTAGTTTCAATTTGTTCACTTTTAGCTAATTAGCCACAGCAGCGAGGACCTCTACCTCAATACCAGAAGATTTGGATAAGGATACAAAGAGCTGGGTATCATCATCATCAGAAGAAGAGGAGATTGGATTTATACCCCGCCCTTCACTACCCAAAGGTGTCTCAGAGCGGCTTACAAACTCCTTTCCCTTCCCCTCCCCACAACAGACACCCTGTGAGGTGGGTGGGGCTGAGAGAACTCTGACACAAACTGCTCTTTTTCAAGGACAGCTGTGCCAGAGCTTGTGACTGACCCAAGGTTCACATCAGCAGGTGCAAGTGGAGGAGTGGGGAATCAAACCTGGTTCTCCCAGATTAGAGTCCGCACACTTAACCACTACACCAAACTGGCTCTCATATTGATGATGATCAGAGCATATTGATGATGATCAGAGCCAAAACTGCAAATGATTTGACTTGTGGGCTTTATTTTAGCTTCTGAGAAAAGAAGGAATGTTGCCGTTTTAAACAAAGAAACCACACAGATTGTAAGAACTCTAATAGCATTCTGGGGCAGGATGCCAACCTCGTTGGAAAGTCTCTTGGGAGGCAGAGCAATTGGGAAGTAAGGGGCACAGAGGTAAGGTGGATGAATGAAGAGGACGGAGTAGGCACCAGACTGCAGCAACAAGAACCCGAGGAAAGGAGGTTTAAGGAAAAGAACCAGGGAAGTCAAGTAAGAAGGGGCAAGAGATAACGGTGCTGATAACAGTAGGGTCCTTTAAATGAAGTAAACAAAGAGACAGCAATCTTAGGCAGGCTAGTCAAAAGATAACATGCCTAAAGGAAGGGGGACAGCATAGGCATGGGTTGGAAAGCAGGGACCTGAGAAAATTCATAAATGGGCCATTCTACCTAGGGTTGCCAGCCTCCAGGTGGGGGCCTGGGGAACTCCCACTTTTACAACTGATCTCCAGCTTGACAGAGATCAGCTCCCCTGGATAAAATGGCTGCATTGAAGGATGGACTCAAGGGCATTGTACCATGCTGAGGCCCCTTCCTCCCCAAAACCCTCCCTCTCCTGGATCCACCCCAGAAGTCTCCAGGTATTTTCCAATCCTGACCTGGCAACCATAATTCTACCAGCAGAGGTGTCATGAACCTAGGCCTATAGTGGTATGGCCTACAGGCTGTAGGGAGGCCTAGTGCTCCAGGGAAGCCTGTTTTGGAGTAGCTACCAGGACCCCTCTGGACCCTGTGATTGGCTAACAGGGGATTTGTAGGGA
>NW_015165275.1:234933-242367 GCF_001447785.1 Gekko japonicus | reverse complement strand
GAAAACCTTACACCAGCAGAGGAGTAGAGGGTGGTGTCTGGGAAGAAAAGGTAAAAGGCCTTGCCCAGAGTAGGAGGGATCCCTCATCCAAAGGGGGTGAGTCAGTCAGAGACCAAGTACCTAGAGAAGGCAAGGATGGTATAGTCAGATGCATTAGGATGTCTTATTTGTCTTATTAGGATGTCTTATTAGGATGTGCTCATTTTTCCTATATGTCATTGGATTAGAGTTGTTCCTCAAATATCTTTAATAAAAATAGTCTGTTACTCTGCCTGGGTCCTCACACCTCCTTTGGTCACTTATAAGGGGAAATCTACTGGGAAAGGAGAGTATAAAGGGGTGGGGTGGGTGCTCTGGGCCCTCCTGAGGAGACCCATACCGGAGTGGTGGCAGCCATTAGAGAGCTTTTCTAGCCACTGTCCTCATCAAGAGGTCTAAGGACACGGTGGGTTAAATAAAGCAAGGAGAAGCCAAGGGTAAAGCAAGATGGCGGCAAACCTTGCATAAGGCCTGGGGCCAGGAAAGCTGTTTATCATTGGCAAGTGGATAGGCTAAGCAGGTTTGGGGGTACAATCATAAAGATAGTTACACTCTTCTAAGCCCTTAAGGTTGCACTGCCAAGGGCTTCATCAACATGTGGCAGGTGCCCAAGTTAACAGTCAGTGGGCTGAAGCTCGTTTGTTTCTTACCCCTTTCATCTGGCCATGTTTAGCAAGTTAATGATAAGTGGTAAAAATCCTTGTATGTGTGAATCCACTTTAAAAAAACCGTTTGGCTCTCTCTTTCCCCTTGTCTCCTAGGTCAACGGAGCCTTTGTGGACCTGCCCTTCTCCTATGAAGATAAGCTGAAGGTCTACATCAGTGGAGTCCATGGCTTCATCAAAACAGACTTTGATCTGAGAGTCACCTTTGACTGGTACAGCTATGCCAGGGTCATCATACCTAACACATATGCCAATGCAATCTGTGGACTCTGCGGCAATGCCAATCAGGATCCCAGTGATGACTTCACCATGAAGAATGGAACTCAAGCAGTCGGTGAAATCCAATTTGCAGATAGCTGGAAAGTGAAGGATGTCCCCGGGTGCTCAGCGGGATGTACCAGTAACTGCCAAGTGTGCGGGGAGGCCGAGAAACAATCCTACAAGAGTGACACGTATTGTGGGGTTCTCATTCGAAAAGATGGACCATTCAGGCAGTGCCATGAAGCCATTGACCCAACGTCCTTCTTTGATGACTGCGTCTTTGACACCTGTATGTACAAGGGTCACCATGACACTCTCTGTAGCTCTATCAGTGCCTATGTGACAGCCTGCCAAGCTCAGGGAATCCAGGTTGGGCCATGGAGATCGGCTTCCTTTTGCAGTAAGTGTCTCCTCCTGGGATGTCCTCATTAGAAACTTAGGTGAAAGAGATTCCCATTTGATCATTTTTTTTTAAGGGAAGATGTATGTGATACAGATTCTGATTTATTCATTGTAAAATGTTTAGCCTGCCTTCTGCTAACAATTTAGTCTTGCGGGCAACTTAGAACAAAGTTAGTAACATTGGGTTGGATCCAGACACAGATTTATGCTCATGGGAGGACAGATGTAATTTCCGACAATTTCCCTTTCCTGTTGCAGACCCTCCTGCTATTCTTAAGGGTCCTTTTGACCCTCAGAAGCAGCATTTTGGAGAGATCCGTGGTCTGAAGCCAGTAAGAGGCAGGAAGCAGGAAAGTTCTGTTTCACTGACAGAAATGCCTCCCATTAGAGGGAAACGAATTCTGGATCCAACCAATTTAATTATAAAGTATCATACTTGAAATATAGGAACAAGCAATGAAACACAATTTTAAACCTACAATGATACACAGTATAAACCAATGAGAACAGCAAAACCATCAAGAGCATTAAAAGTTTCTATAGCAGTGGGATTTGGTGTAGCCAGTGTGGTGTAGTGTTTAGGAGTGTGGACTCTAATCTGGGAGAACCGTGTTTGATTCCCCACTCCTCCACGTGCAGCTGCTGGTGTGAACTTCCCTCAGAGCTGTTCTCTCAAGAGCCATTTTCAAAGAGCTCTCTCAGCCCCACCTACCTCACAGGGTGTCTGTTGTGGGGAGAGGAAGGGAAGGAGATTGAAAGCCACTCTGAGACTCCAAGTGAAGGGTGGGGTATAAATCCAATTTCCTCCTCCTCCTTCCCCTTCCTTTCTCTTCCTCCTCCTCTTCCTCTTCTATAACAGTGATCAGAAGACATTGAAGGGGCTCAAAGTAAAAGATGGGAGGTCCAGTTTCGACAGTTTCTTACTGGTATTCTATACCCCACCTTACTTTCGCTTCGAGGCCCACCATTACTTCCAGAGCAACTATTCTACTAAAATAGGAAACACTTGGCATACAGAATACCCATAGTGAAATAAATGAGACATATTTGTGATTAAACATAATTGGGATTGACTGACAGGGGATTTGAGGATGCTACTCACTGATTCTCACTCAGCCAAAGAAAGAGACAAGTAGATCCTCAGGAACAGCCTAGTGGGGATCTGCAGAGGGAGAGGGGAATTGGTGGGAATCGGCACAGTCATATAGATGAATCCTGGGACCTTAAAAACAAAACAACCCACCGGGATTGAGTTTAGAAATGATAATCCAAATGGCTCACCAGGCATATTAAATTGCCAAGTGTGCAGTCTATATAAAATGCTCTAAATAAATGCATTCCACTTATTCTTTCCTTTCAGGCCTTCCCTGTCCACCGAATTCCCACTATGAACTCTGTGGAAATGGCTGCCCTGAAACTTGCAACAGCCTTTTTAATAAAACAACATGCGAGTCTCGTTGTTCCGAAGGATGTTTTTGTGACTCAGGATTCATCCTCAGTGGGGATCAGTGTGTCCCTCTTGCAGAGTGTGGCTGTGTGCACCACGGCATATACCACAAGAGGGGAGAAGAATTCTTCCCTGACACTTCTTGCTATGCAAAATGTCGCTGCACGGACCATGGAGCTGTCATGTGTGAAAAGCTCTCCTGCAGATCACAAGAGGAATGCAGGGTGGAAAACGGCATCCAAGGCTGCTACCCAGTGGGATATGGAACAACTATAGCATCTGGTGACCCTCATTACATTTCCTTTGATGGACGAAATTTTGATTTCCACGGCTCCTGCACTTACACCTTGGCCAAAGTGTGCAGTGAGGATCCTCAGCTGGAACGCTTCTCAGTATTGGTGGAGAACGAGAAGTCCAATGACAGTCCAGCAGTTCTCATAAAGAATGTCATGGTTTCCATTCATGGGTACACTGTTGTCCTTGAGAGAGGAATGAAGTGGAAGGCGATGGTATGTTCCTTGCACACAATAATCTGCTAGATATTTGTAGATCATTTGTGAAAAACAACTCTGTGTGAGATCAGAACTAATCTCCTATTGATATTTTTTGTTGTTGATGACGCAGGTGGATGGAGAGCTACACACACTGCCGATAAATAAGGATGGTGGGAAACTCTGGATTACCCAGGAGGGGAACAATATCATCATCCAGTCCTCCTTTGGCTTCACAATCCTTTACGACACTCTCTCTTATGTCCGTGTGTCTGTCCCCAACACCTACCAAGGACACATGTGTGGTCTGGGTGGTAACTTCAATGGAGACAAGAGTGATGATTTCATGCTCCCTAACGGGAAACTTGCTCAAAATGTGGTTGAGTTTGGAACCTCTTGGAAGGTTCCCATAGGTGGTGTCAGCTGCTCTGATGACTGTGGAGAGAAATGCCCTACCTGCGATGCTGTCAAGACAGCACCATACAAGTCCGAACGCTCCTGTGGCCTCATTCTGTCTAAGACCGGCCCATTCAGAGACTGCCATCGATTGGAGAGCCCCACTCACTACTTTGAGCACTGCCTGTATGACTTGTGTGTGTCCAATGGAGCTCAAGAATCCCTCTGTCGGAGCATCCAGGCCTATGTCACTGCATGTGAAGTAGCCGGTGCCAAAGTTGGAGCCTGGAGAACAGACACCTTCTGTCGTAAGTTTGCAGAAAAGAATTCCCATTTCCGATTTTATCAAGGGAGACTCCCCAAGCCACAAAATAAACAGTTTGAAATAGCGGTTCAAGCTGTTCCAGCTTACATTTGAAGTAACAATTTACGGTCTATGTGATCCTTAAAGGTACTGCGGTCTTCTCAGGGTCTAGATCCTCATCCGAGTACCTTTATGTCATCTTGCCTTCCTAGGTTACAGATCTTGATTCTCCTAACTTCCTACTTCTCTTACCTCTCACTTCCCTGCTTCCAGTTACATGCAGCTTCCCTTATTTTAAGAGTTCGGTTCCCTCCCCTCTTCTTTATGAGCACTGCTTTCAACTTGGTTCTCCTTTTCTTAGATTTCTTTATTTCCCACCTATTGTTTTTTCAGGCCCCTGCCGTTCATGACCTTCACTGCCCAGTTTTTTTAGCTTGGTTTTTTGGCTAATGTAGAAATTAACTGATCAAAATATTACCAGACCTCTTCTTTAATACTGGAATATAAACTAATCCAAATGAAATTTATTTCTAAAATTCGATAAAGAACCCAGTAGGCTAAATATGGCTTATTTCTGTCACCTAGCCATTTGCTTTATTTCTTCAGACAAGAGAACAGTTGGTGAGGGAAATTTAAGCAACTCTGTACGTGCGTGTCTGACAGGAATATTGTTCAGCCCATAACTGTTGGCTGATATTCCCACAAAACAGGATCAACCCAATTGGCATCTCTGTGCACGGCATTTCTCCCAGTCTTTGCACAACTCAGTGGCTTGGGGAGGGATTTGTTTAAATCTATATAAAGCACTGGTCCTGTTTCTCAAACTGTAGCAATATCTGTTGTCTAATGGAAGTCCTGACCTTGTCCCTGTTGACATTTTTCTCCATTTAGAATTGGGGGGGATCCCTAATTGATAAGTGTTCCTCTGTTTTCTTTTTCTGCAGCCCTTACCTGTCCAGCCAACAGCCACTATGAGACATGCACCATGACTTGCGATTCTACCTGTGCCAGCTTGTCCACTGCGGCCAAGTGTACAAGGAAGTGTTTTGAAGGATGCCAGTGTAATGACGGCTATGCATTTGATGGGGACACATGTGTGCCTTTGAATAGATGTGGCTGTGTGCACAATGGACTCTATGTCAAGGTCAGTCTCTGTATTCTATTCCGGTTGTGCCATTTTTGGCTTAGAGGGCCAGCACAGCTGGTAGATTATGCATATTGGAATTTGTGCATCGGCTCCAGTAGGAGTCCAAATTAACGAAGCGACAGCATTGGCCAATCAAGTGTACAGAGACTCCAGTTCAGCTTCGGTCCCCACTGGAATGACTGGAACATTCTCAAGGTACAGAGGGAAGGTGAGGGGGTTTGGAATAAAGGCTCAGTCCAGGAAAAATCGGCCTCCCCCAGGGTGGCACCCAGACAGTCTCCCTTAGAAAATTAATTTTAACTCTTTCACAGGGTTCTCAGCCCTGGCTTAGGAAATTCCTGGAAATTTCGGGGTATAGCCTGAAGGTGATGTGGTTGGGGAGGCAAGGGATCTCAGCAGGGTATAATACCACGGAGTCCACCCTCCAAAGTAGCCATTTTCTCCAGGAGAAATGACCTCTGTGGTCTAGAGATCAATTGTAATTCTGGGAGATCAACAGGCCCCACCTGGAGGTTGGCAGTCTTACTCTTTAAATTTCAGGGGACATGTCAAGACCCATCTCTTTCAAATTGCTTCTGAAGTAACCAAGAAAATGGACTGGCTTTGATTTCTGTCATCTTTTAAAAATCTTGTTTGCTGTTTTGTGTGTCAGTTCTTGCACCTTTTGCTCTTTCTGATGCTTTTTAAAAATATGTCTTGATTTGATACAAGGCAGAGCATGGATCCGTGAAGGTGGAAAAGCACAACATAATTATTTCAGAAAACTACTGTAAATAATAATAAAAAAGCATTGTTAGAATGTCTGTTCTGCTTTCCCATTCTCCCCACTATATTCACTGACCAAAGGTTTCTCAACAGGCAAGAGAGAGCCTTTTCTCAAGAAACTGCACAGAGAAATGTACCTGCACTGCCTCCAGCCAGTTGACTTGTGAGAAAACCAGCTGTCCTGCTGAGCTGACCTGCGCACTTAAGGATGGTGTGCGGGGCTGTGTGACACGGGAAGGCCAGTGCAAACTCACCCCAGGAGGCCAGCTCACCTCTTTTGACGGTGCCTCCGCACAGTACATCTGCAACAGTGTCTATGATGTGGTCTCTGTTTGCAATGAAAGCGCCCTCTCCTGGTTCAGGGTGTCAGTGCGCATTGAAGAGGAGGAGGAGGGTCTAATCGCTGGGAAGGCTGTCTACGTCCACTTCCGAGAGGCATCTATCATCGTGAAAAAGAACAGAGGGACATGGGTAAGTGGTCTTTAGGCAGAAGTTTGCCATAGGACAGCTCCAGATTTTTGTGGCAAACAGATTATAACCAGGCCCACCTTGCCCTTCCTTTAGGTACCGCTCCTTCTTCCTCTTCCCCACATTGGCCCCTCCCTTTTGGCTCCAATCTCCCTTATCTAACTAAATGTATTTTCATGATCTGTGCTCACTGGAGTCTCATACAGTGCCATCCTAAGCAGAGTTGGAATCAATAGGCTGAGAAGGATCTAGTTTTGCTTAGTATTTGCTCATATGAACCATGAACAAATTCATAGAAGGCTGCAATCTGAGAACAAGGAAGAATACCCTGAGATAACTAGAAGGTTTTAATTAATCTCTGCTACATTTAAAAAAAGTTAAAATAGGTAGACATCATTAAAATTTATCAGACACCCCCAAACAATGCAAATCCTTCAAAAAGAGTATGACCCAAATGTCCTTTGAAAAAGGATCGTGTTACATTTAATTTTATTCACTTAGATATTTATGTCCGGCTTTTCTCCCAAAAGCCTCTCACAATGTTGCTCTCCTCTGTTTTATATCCCAGCAGCAACACTGTGGCTGAATCTGCATCTGCTGTGGAATGCAGTTTCAGTCTGCTATGGTGCCATTGTATATGGTTCCCCCTTTGCCTCCCCCTTTGGCTTGGCATAAAAGCTAGCCATCTGCATCAGATCTCACCATGGCAACCACGGGGGTGCGGGAGAGGGGGGAGGCCTCCTGGGGTGCCGGCAGGGCATTGCGCTGTGGGGAGGAAACGGCACCCACAACCCCCCCACAGAAAGTAAAGGGGGGGTGACTTGGTGGAGGGGGAGGAGGAGGGGAAGGCGGGGGGCAGAGGGGAGCTGGAAAGTGAATGAGCTGGGTAAAAAACATGAAACACCCAGCAGTTGCCAGGCAGGGCGTTCTGGGGACTGCCCCATGGTTCAGGGGTGGGCGTGCTTCTAACCCACCAGCAAAAAAAATATGATCTCAGAAAAATGTTCCCTGGCTGCTTTTACGACTGGGGGGGGGGGAGAATTCGGCTC
>NW_015165275.1:232608-234735 GCF_001447785.1 Gekko japonicus | reverse complement strand
AGCAGCTGGCACCCAGTAGGTGATTGAGGGATGGGTACTTTGGGGGGGGCACCATCAGATTGACAGCATGATATCATTTGGGGGGTGAATGTAGAAGTGACATCACGTCACTCTAGTATTCAGTGGAATCTTTCTAGTAAACCACAGAGCTTCCATTGAATCCTAGAGTGGTTGATAAAACAGCGATTTTTGCCTTTATTTTCCCCCTGCCAGCCTACCAAGCGGCAGTGGGGGTTATGGCGCTGCTAGCAAAAGGTCTCTCCCTATAGAGGGAGACCTGGCAACCCTAACTGAAACTCCAGTCTCCCAGATTCAATGCATCACTACCTCGTACTGTTTCTCAGCACTCCATACATGTGCTCCAAAAAGCCAAAAGTGAAGGGACTCTTAAGTACATACTCAGGCAGGCTCTTCCACGGGTTACAAGATAGCACGGAGAGAGATGACTCTGCTGAGTATATGTCCAGTTAACCAGCAGAATTAGTCAACCTACCACCCTACTGGTTTTAAAGAGTGATATTAAGGGTCATCTATGCAGTTTCAAGCTTATGCAGACTCTAGTGTTTCCCTTCTTTTGACCACTGTTGGTTGTTCTGCATGATAGTATGTGGAGGTTTTGTGGGGGGGGGGGATTATTTTGATTTTTTTTTTTGCCTTGGTTAGTTCTCTAGATGTCATGGAGAATCCTGGTTCTTAGGTTTCCTGCTGGGTTCTAGACATTCATTCAAGCCCACATCTCCTTCCCTGCCCCAATCTTCCCATGTTCCAGGTCAACGGGCGCTTAATAAGACTGCCATACCAGATTTCCAAAGCTGTGTCTCTGAGCAACGTTCAGGATGGCATCTTGATCGACCAGGCCTCTCAGATGCAAGTGCACCTCCACCACAATGGAGGGGTGACAGTCCGAGTCAAGGATAACCTGGCAGGGAAATTATGTGCCCCCTGTGGAAACTTCAACGGAGAGATTGCCGATGACCTGAGGACACCCAGCGGAGAGAAGAAGAGTATTGCCGAAGTCCTCCATGCCTGGAAGGCAAAGGACATCTCTTGTTAGTAAGTGGCTAGATAGACATTGGCTCTTTTGGTGCAGGCAACCGAGTAACTGCAGCTTTGAGTTCATTGTGGAAGTGTTGTGTGGCATCCAGTGTTGGCAAAGCTGAGAACTAATTGTATAATAAAGAACATGCAACTCTTCATGAGCTCTAAAATTTCTGCAGCCTAGAATGACCCCAGGTGCTTCAGACTGTAGTGAAGCCATCATTGTATCCAGCAATATCTGATTGAAGTCACAGGAGCACCGGAACTATGAAATAACTGCTGTGTTCTTCCTTCCCCTAGGACAATATCCCCTTTTTGACGGTGGCTACCATTGTATTCAATGAAGGATGGCAAAGGCCCCAGAAGAACTGAAGTGAAAAGTATCTGACATCACACACAATTGTCATCCAGCTAAGCAATAACATTCCAATGGAACTTGTCACTTGGCTAAACAACACATGAATTCATTCTAGATCATCAAGACAGCATCATCTCACAGGATGTAACAAGGGACGACAGAAACCTCTGAATGACAGCTGCTAGCTCTTTTTTCCTTTCATACTGGATGTCTCCCTTAGACTTTCAGTGAGCATCAGTTTTGAACAGACATAATGCACTACTTCGTATAAGCCACGTCACTGTATTTCTTTAAGCGGTGGACACTGTTTGTATATCAGTTAATCTCAGTTAATGATGTGTTTTATCAAAGTACACACATGGGCAGGGGTCATTTCCTGCAGGAGTGCACAGGAGCGGAGCTCCGGCAGTAAAGAGCCCAGGGGGCGGGCACATGCAACAAGCCCTGCCCCCTGCTCCCAGCAGCCCCAGGCCATGAGGAGCAAGAAGCAGCCCTCTTTTCCTTCCCTCCATTCCCTCCTTATTTCCTTCTCCCCCTCTTTCTTTCCTCCTCTCTTTCTTTCCTTCTGTCCTTTTTTCCTTCCCCTCTTTCTTTCTTTCTGTCCTTTTCCCCTTCCCCTCTTTCTTTCTTTCCCTCCTTTCTTTTTCTTTCTTTTTTCTTTCCCTTCCCCTCTTTATTTCCTTTCTGTTTCTTTCCCTCCTTCTTTCCTTCTCCTTCTTTTCCTCTTTCCC
>NW_015165275.1:228705-232460 GCF_001447785.1 Gekko japonicus | reverse complement strand
GAAACAGTCCAGTGGCAGCTTTAAGACCAAGTTTTATTCAGGTACAAGCTCTCCCTCCTCTGTGAGGGCAGATCTGTGCGGCCCCCCCAGCTAGCAATCCAAAACAGTCCAGTGGAGCCTGAGCGGTGGGTGTTGCCTTCTGACACACTTCCGGTGGTGTCAGGGGGTGTGGCATATGCAAATAAGGTATGCTAATGAGCTCCTGCACCTCTTTTTCTACAAAATGACCCCTGCACTTGGGCATTCATGAAACTGCCTTATTCTGAATCAGACCCTTGGTCTATCAAGATCAGTACTGTCTACTCTGACTGCCGGCAGCTCTCTGGGGTCTTGTGTAAAGCGCCTTCACATCACATACAACCTGATCCTTTTACCTGAAGATGCTGGGGTTTGGATCTGGAACTTTCTGCATGCCAAGCAGATGCTCTGCCAGTGAGAAATAATTAAATCAGCACCTATTTGAATATGAATAAAGTATACATAGCTTTGAACAAAAGCATGGTCTTTATTTTTATTTATAGATCCATTATGAAAAGTTGTATGCCGTCTCTCCAGACTTTCTTGAGGCAGCTAACTGGTATTTTAAGTCATTTATTTTACTTCATTTATATTCCATCTTTCTCTCCAATGGGGGCCCACAGCGGTTTACATAATTCTCCTTGCCTCCATTTTATCCTCACAACACCCCTGTGAGGTAGGTTATACTGAGAGTGGGTGACTTGCCCAAGGCAAGACTCCATGGCAGAGTGGGGGATTCAAATCTGGGTCTCCCAGATCCTGGTCTGACACTCTTAACTACTACACTATGTTGGCTCTAAAAGAGTAGATAAAGCTAATCGGAGTTAAAAACTATTTAAAAAGTCATCAGTAAAAACAAAATCAACAAATAATCAATAAAATACAACAACAGAAGCAAGGCAGGGCATAGAAACACATAAAACAGAGTAGTCTGACATTAAATTGATAAAGCAGTGCCCAGGCTAGGAGCTGATTATTAGGCCCCGGTCACACAGAGCATTGGCTCCGCTGAAGGCACGGGAGTCCCACGGAGTATCTGGGCGCGATCACACAGGAACATCTGGGAGGCGTAGCACTCCCGTGGGAACCCTGTGGCAAGCCGCCGAAGCCACACAGTAAAAAACTAGTACATTGCATGTACTAGCAAACGCTTTGCCACGGGCCGCCTATGGATGCCTCCCGGTGTGATCGTGCCGGCGCGCGGCTTCCGCCCCCGTCGTCCTCTTTGCTGCAGGGAAGCCGCCGTCACGTCTGATCACATAATAGCGCATCAGAATGTGACGGCGCAAATAGCCGTGCTCCCCCCCCCCTCGCGTGTGCGTTTTCCGGCACGTCTGGCTGGGGCCATAGATAGCCAAAAGAAGGAACCCCTTAGTTAGTTGTAGAGGGCGCACCTATCTCTCATTCCAAAAAAGGCACTCTCTCCTGTGTGAAAGAGGAGGAATGCCACTTCTAAGAAGGCATATTCCACCCATGGTTTTACATTTTTAAATGTTTCCATTTCAAAAGGGGGGGGACACTTAAAGTAATGCCTAAACAAAGTGCTGATGAAGAAAACACAAAATCTGCCCTCAGAAGCCTTTCCCCCCCAGGCTGCTTGCAGGCTGGAGAAGCAAGAGGACAAAAAAAAAACCACCCTTTGCTTTCTGCACAGCCTAGCCTCTATTGGCAGCTCCAGAAAAGCAGGATCAACTAAACCCAACCCAAACATCATGTGAAAACTTCTCACATAAATTGCCCTTGGTCCCCCCCCCCCCGTTGGCATTGTTTTGCATGATTTTCATCGGCTTCCATTTTGACTGTATGATTTTTCTTCCACATCTGATCCCTGTAATACTGTTGGTATGCACAAACATATAAAGATGCTTTTGCAGTGATCCCTTCATTTCATTTATCTTCAGGGCTCTAGTCGGGGGGGAGCTCTCAGGTATGGAGCTCCGGAAGAGAACCTCTAGGGGGTGGGGCGGTCACGTGGTGAAGCCCCGCCCCTTCTTTACCCCGCCCTCTGCTTCGATCCTCATTCCGTTTGGGAATGAGGATGAAGCAGGAGGGTAAGTAGCCGGGCCTTCTGACACACTTCCGGTGATGTCAGGGGGTGTGGCCTTCTGTCACTTCCGGTGATGTCAGGGGGCGTGGCATATGCAAATAAGTTATGCTAATGAGTTATGCTAATGAGCTCCGGCAGCTCTTTTTCTACAACAAGACCCCTGCTTACCACCAAAAGATTTGCCATCAAGCCACCTAGACTCAACTCAAACATTATGTGAAAACTCATCACACAACTTGCCTTGCTTCAAAGGCCCCCAGAGTGGCAAGGGTTCCTGGAATTGTATACTCTCAGCAGTAGTCATCCCTTTGACTATTATTGTTGAAGATATGCCAGCCACCCTAACATCTGCCCCATTACTGCTGAATGGAGCTACTGTGAATTTTCGTATGCACCCATTTAAGAGTGCAAAAGGCCCTGATCGTTATGCTCATATATTCACAGACGGCAGCCATCTGAACAGTTGCCAAAACTTATATTCTCTTCTTCCTTCTCTGTATTAGCAAACTGGATGGCCAAGTGCCAACAGGCAGGTCTTTCACAGACAATACGGGGAACTTTCTGGGTATAGAGAAAGGACAGTTTCTAAGACAGAGGAGAAAAATATAACAGTCTTAGCAGACAATACTGCCCACGATGGCCCATGGTCTGTTTAGTATAAGGCAGTTTCATGTGTTCAGCATTTTGCCTCAGAGAAAGGCAAACAAAATCTAAACAAGTGCTAGAAGTAACCCTGAAAATGTTAGTAAACAAGCATACCCAGAAAGGAGGTTAATTGTGTTTGTTTTACCACGACAGGGGATGGAGCACAAAAGTCCACCACGGCTGATGGGGGACTCCTTCCCACAGGCTGTGCAGGGCACATTCCATCGACAGTAACGCCTCACACAATTTATTTATTTATTTATTTATTTACATGTGATTTCTATACCGCTCATGACCCCTAATGGGTCTCAGAGCGGTTTACATTTAGACTACATCTGTAGTCGAACCTAACTAAGGCCACAATTTGTGTGTGTGTGTGTGGGGGGGTTACCTAGCGGCACCCAGACGGCGGATTTCTCTCTTCTTTCTCACTCTCGGCTGCGTCCGCAATAGTCTGGGCAAGATCTCAGCAGAAAATGCAGGATCAATGCGTGGAGATGTGGAAGCACCTGATAGTCTCTGGTGACTATTTACTCTGTATCCAACCCATCATATTAAAGCTAGTCCAGTAAAGCTGACAAGCTCATACAATAGTCTGGGCAAGATCTCAGCAGAAAATGCAGGATCAATGCGTGGAGATGTGGAAGCACCTGATAGTCTCTGGTGACTATTTACTCTGTATCCAACCCATCATATGATGGGGTGAGTATGACTGGGGAACGGCTGCCAGATGTGGATGAGTGAACGGGCTCATTTAACCCATTAGGGTAATGCAACTATATCAGGCCAAACTGCCTGTCTGACTGCAGCCAAGATGAGGCAAGAGGTTACTATTAGTTGCCAAACACATGCATGGTTATAACTGTTGTAGTGATGTGTGCAATACGTGAGAGGAGGAGGAGGAGGAGGAGGAGGAGATTGGATTTATACCCCGCCCTTCACTCGGAGTCTCAGGGTGGTTTACAAACTCCTTTCCCTTCCCCTCCCCACAACAGACACCCTGTGAGGTAGGTGGGGCTGAGAGAGCTCTGACAGAAACTGCTCT
>NW_015165275.1:220878-228461 GCF_001447785.1 Gekko japonicus | reverse complement strand
AGTCTCAGAGTGCCTTACAATCTCCTTTCCCTTCCCCTCCCCACAACAGACACCCTGTGAGGTAGGCGGGGCTGAGAGAGCTCTGAGAGAACTGTCCTTGAGAGAACAGCTCTGACAGAACTATGGCTTGCCCAGGGTCATCCAGCAGCTGCAAGTGGAGGAGTGGGGAATCAAACCCGGCAGATTAGAGTCTGCACACTTAACCACTACACCAAACTGGTTACACCAAACAAAGGACATTGGACCTACAAACTCTAATCCTCACAAGCCATCACTGCAGTCCGTATAGTCGTTACTGACCTCAATAGACCAACTGTAATAAATTAGGGTTCTATCATATGAGGGACATACCAAAGTACAATCGTTTATTGCCAAACAAACACTGTATTAAGGATAATACACTCACTGCTGACTGAGTCCTACTGTCTGCAACTCCTCCCTCCTAACCAGCAGGGATCCTCTTGAAACTCCTGTCCTCTACAACAATCACTACAGTAATGGTCTACTTTAGCAGAAGATTGCTTTATGTATTCAAGTTGAGTGCTGAGATTTGGCTCTTGCAAGATAAACCTAAACTACTGACTCTCCTCCCCATAACAATGAATTTCATAACAGTCACTTTATCGGCATTTGCCTGCCACTCCAAATTATCTCAGTGTTTGAGTTGAGGCAGTTGAAGTCCCCGGCAAAACAGCATCCAAATAAACCGGGGCAACAGCAGGCTGAAACTGGACTGACCACTGAAGGGAGATAATGTAATGCAGGATGTTGGGGGGGGGAATGGAATAAAAGGAAGGTTGAACTCGATTTTAGTGCAGAATTGTGGGGGGGGGGGACCTGGATTTAAAAGAAGGTTGAATTTGAGAGGGAATGAAGTGTTGTAAAGACCCCCCCCCCCCAATCTTTATTGTACAATCTTCTTGTACGACTAGACTGGAATGGAGAAAAGTCTCTTCCTCCAACCCTTGCCTCCCGGTCCAGAGATCTGTGCACATAAATGGGATTACATGTGAGTATTTGCAACTCCAAGTAGAAACAGGGTGAAGATCCCAGTGATCATCCGTCAGACCGGTATTCTGTGCATTGCGTTCCAAGCCTGTGGATCTGCAACTTCCATCAACCAGACTGGAAGACCATCAGTGTCTGATGCCTCATCATAAATTAACCTCCACGGGCTCACTAACAGTCATATGTGTGATGCCTTCATCAGACAGTATGCCCAGTTTTCATGGCCCAGTGTTCATGGACAAAGACAAACATGAGTGCAAGCAGAATTGTTTATTATTACAACACAATCCGCAGCTATAGATTCTGAAGGCTCCCTGCCTATAAAGGCAGCAGAGATATCACTGCAAGGCTTAGTTTGAGTGGATCCTGATTGGAAGCGGATGGACAAAGAGACTTAATTTCTGAAGCTCTCACCTGGAGAAAGGAAACAGCCATGTTTTGCACTTGAATGGAGACTGCATCTTCACTACCTTGGGCAGTAATAGCTCACAAATGCTCAGACCTCTATCATTTATTGGCAATTTAAACAAAACGAAAACCCATTTTAGATTCCAAAAGCATCCCTGCTTTGTTGCTGTGTGTGGTGTGTTCTACCACTGGCAACTAGAAAAAAAGCTTGGTTTTATGGCATTCTTATGGGAGACTCAAGTTTGTGAGAGCCAGGAACCAGAAGAGCCAGGATACTTGCACTTAACGGGGTTAGCCCCAAATGAGATCCACTTCATGCAGCTTCCTGGGGTCTAGGGTGTGTGTGTGTGGAGCCTGGGAACACAGGCACATTCTGGTGGGAGTGGGATAACTCCAGGGACTCCTTTGCTCAGGACAAGATGGTTTGGTGGACTTTGGAATAAATCTTCTGTGGTCCCTCATTCTTTTCTCTTTTTTCCCCACACAGGTGGGGCACAGAAAGGAAATATCAGCAATCATGTTACACCTCCCAACTTTCTTGCCTGATCCACCCTTCTGAGTTCCAAGAAGAAGAAGAAGAAGGAGAGGAGGAGGAATTTGGATTTATGCCCCAGTCTTCACTACCCAAAGGAATCTTAGAGCAGTTTGCAAACTCCTTTCCCTTCCCTTCCCCACAACAGACTGAGGTAGGTGGGACTGAGAGAGCTCTTTCGAGAACTGCCCTTGAGAGAACGCTTCTGAAATAACTTGTGACTGACTGGTCACACCAGCAGCTGCATGTGGAGGAGTGGGGAATCAAACCCAGTTCTCCTAGATTAGAGTCTGCGCTCCTAACCACTGCACCAAACAGAAGATTAGTTAATTACAGCCTGATCCACAACAGACATCAGGCCAAAAAAAATGGATTTGAGTGAAGCTTGGTGGATGCCCCCCCCCAAAATGGATTTGAGTGAAGCTTGGTGGATGTCCTGATTCTGCACGATAACAGAAAAATGAACCAATGGGTACTGTACATGAAATACAAGCTAAGCTTGCTTGCTTGCTTTGAACTCATGGCTGTGAAATGTGCTTCAATGAGTGCAGTCCATGCCTGGTGAAATCTCAAAAGCAGTCAGAGGGATGGCTTAAGGAGTTGCCAGGCATTGGGTGGTGCCTGGAAAATTCCTTGCTCCTCCCCATGAATGGTAAAGTCAGAATAAAGCATCCGGAATGGGGGGCGGGGGGGGGAAATCAGTATTATGCAAAACAGGAAAATTACAACTCTGAAATGCACTGGGCATAGGAAAGGCTGCCCTTGTATCTCTGTCATTCATTCAGTGGGGCTGTGAGGAAGACCTTCCCAGTAGATATATATACCCAGTGATGATATATTAACATGAAATAACAGTATTTGGTCTACAAGAAAAAAGTGCACATTTGTCTCAACAACAGGTGGGGGACTTGGAAGCCTGCAAACCACCTGTCTGCTCCGCAGGGACTAGAGCACTGATCAGGCCCCTAGCCAGGATTTTGTGGCCTGTGGGGCAAAAAAAAATTCTAGTGGGGCTGGTGGGGTTGCCATTATTAGCCATAATGAAGGGGGGCAGTGCACACTGCTCTTCCTCACCTCCTGCAAGATTTAATGGGCCGTCCCGCTGATCAGCAGGCCATGTGCCCCCTGCCAATGAGCTGAAGGGTCCTTTAAATCTTGCAGAAGGGGAGGGAAAGGGGTGTGCGCCACCCCCTGCTTCTTCTCAAAAGCATTTAAAGGATCCCTTTAAATGCTTTTGGGAAGAGGGGGGCTCTTTAAGGAAGGGGGCGGAGCCCCCAATAGCCCCACTGTAGCTATAGGCCAGGCATTGATCCCAAAACATTTTGCCTGTGGATGTCCTGGTGCCCGCTGTTGTGTTTCCTGGTTGCTTCTTCCATATAAAGCATCTCTTCTTCAAGCAAAGGGTCAGTACTGGCTTTCCTCTACCTCACTGGAGTAGGGATGCTTCAGAAGAGCAAAAGAGTCATTTCCTTTGGTTAGCAGGGAGTACCCACTGAGACACAGTTTCTAGGAGCAGGCTTGGTTTGGAACCTTCTGACGTTTTGTAATTGGCTCCAGCACCCACGGCAACGACTTTGTGATGTTTCCCTTCAGTGTTCTCAAAATCCCAAATGTGCCCTCAGGCTCAATGAATTGGGGCACCCATGGAACAGAGGGAAGAGGTGGCTTTTGGTGTTCCATGTACTCACAGTGCGCAGTCAACACTCTCCGTGGGGGCTGGAACCACAAATTCATCCACCTGGAAAACCCATCGCCCTGGCACACCCACGTTAGTGGTCCTCCCGATATTGATGATATCAGCAGTGCGGGAAGAAGGGATGTTGTAGTAATTTTTTTTGTCTCCACTGTCAAATCCAGCCTGTGGGTAGAAATGTGTTATTATTAAACAATTGTCTGGTACAGGAACTCCTTTGCCTGGAGCTGTCCATGCTATGTGACTGTCTATATACGGTGAAAAAAAATTCATTGTAAATGTGAAAACCACTCACTGTGCACATAATATCAACCATTGCACAAATCTGGGTAGGTGTTCTCAGGGTGAGTAGGTGGTGGAAGAAGTTCTATGCAAGGAAATTTAGGAGGGATGACTTTTATGCTTTGGCAAAGAATCAGTTGGCCCTCCTCCTACTGGCATAGAACATCTGTTCTGCATTTTGTAGTTGTGCTTTGGCTGAGTATACACATGGGCAGAGCTTTGGCTGATTTCGCACTAGAGCTGCCTCGACGTTGCGCCGCCGTTTGCCCCGATACTATTGGTCAATTGCACACCCGAAGCTGCGGGGCTGCATTTTGACTCGTGGCTTCGCCCGATTTCCCCCGCAGTTTCGTGATCCTGTGTTTTGAAGATCACGAAACTGCGGAGGAAATCGGCCGAAGCCGCGGGTCAAATGCTGCCCCACGGCTTCGGGTGTGAAATTGCCCCCGCGGCTTCGGGTGTGAAATTGACCAATAGTATCGGGGCAAACGGCAGCGCAATATCGAGGCAGCTCTAGTGCGAAATCAGCCTTTGTGTATACTCTACAGAAGTACAGTCACAAAATGTGGTTTGGGCCACAAAACTCAGCTTCCTAGAAATCACAATTTTTTATTTTTATAAAAAGAAACTTTCTAGTCCTTATGACTGCACACACATGGACATGAAACTGTGTGGTCCCAGCCTAGCAAATAAAAGCCAGAGAACCTAACTGAATGAGTTTTTTAGTGGTCCGAGGCCAGATCTTCAGTGTAGTTCCTGTAGAGGGAGAATGAATTAAGTAAAACTGGAGAAATCTTGCATATTTTGCATCATAAAACTCCTATGCATAATTTAACAGTTTGTGCTTAATTTTTTAAAAGAAGCATATGGTCCAATCCAGGCCACAACATATTACCACTTGAGTGATTTGTCTTATTTGTACTTTATTCACTGTAGTACTTCTGTATTGTATTGTCTGATGCCAAAATTCAGAGAATTGAACCGTATCGAAAATGTGGTAGAACTCTCATCCTATGACATTCTTTGCTAAGCTACCTTATTCTACTTTTAAATATTTGGTTTCTTCTCTTTGTTATCCTAAGGAGGAAGTAGTCCTCTCCTGGCAGTGAAGAACAAGCCCTGTTTGGCTTCAGCAACAGAACAGAATCATGTGTCACCCTCTGGCTCTTGGGGTGAAGTGGTCTATAGCTATCCACTGCACATAAGTTTTTATTAACTGGCTGTAGTGGCACTTTTTGCAAGATCATTGTACATCTGCTGCAGTGTCTCCATCTGTGCCCATATTCTGTGAGTGAGTCAGACCTGAAGAGGTTATTGGTGCTAGAGATATTTCTTTCCTGAAAAATGTGTCCCATCGCCCCCCGTATTCACGTATCTCTTGCTATTACACTTTGGGAGTGGGTTGTTTATATATTAGACTCATGCACCTGGTTCTGGAACTCAGGGAGTTTCTTGTACAAGATATTAGCTGCCTTGCACCTTTTACAAGTTGGCCAAGGTTGTTTGTAGAAATAACACGCACACATACACACAGGTGAAAACCTAGAATAGTCTATAAGTTCCTGAGAGCCATTCTGCTTTTCGAACCTTGGCTCAGGCTGGACCGCAAAGCAGCACTGAGCACGTCCTTGGAGTCTACCTGCTGTTGTTCTTTGGGGTTCCTGTAACAGAAGAGGCCTAAGGATATATTCTTTGTTTCGTTCCTATGACTTGTTGATTTCTCATTACCAAAGAGATTTCAATAAAACTGCTTTCTTTCGCTTCTGCTGTGCTTGTTGCCTCCGGATCCCTCACTGGAAAAGAACCTTTTTGCCTCTTGTCAATACATTGGGATTTTGATATTTCTCTGACGGAAGACATGATTTAGTTACTGTTTATCCTTGCTTCCCAACTTTCCTAGTACCCAGAAGATCTACCTGCGCTGGGGTTCCACCAAGGCCCGTAGCTGCATTCCCACCACTTGCTGTCCCTGTGGTCCACTGAATGCTACTGTAATTTAACACGATGAAGGAGATTTGCCTGTTGGTTGTCAAGACAGCCTGGAAGGTGTTGACCTAGAGGGGAATAGAGAGATGGCTCTTATGTAGCTCACAAAAGAACAAGAGTCACACCTTTAAAAGGGGATTATCAGCTTTACAAGGGGATTAGATAGATTCATGGAGGATAAGTCTATCAATGGCTACTAGCCATGGTGACTGAGGGGAACCACCACATTCAGAGGCATGAATTCTTTGAATCCCAAAGCCAGGTGGCAACATCAGGGGAAGGCCTCAGCCTCTATGTTCTGTTGTTGGCCCTCCAGAGGAACTGGGTGGCCACCGTGTGAGACAGGATGCTGGACTAGATGGACCACTGGTCTGATCCAGCAGGACTCTTCTCATGTTCTTATCTTTAACCTTTAATTCATCAACAGTGAGGATTGGGGGGGGCTTCTTTACCCAAGTAGTAACTAAACAGAGGACACACTGATGGCCATAATGTTGCCAACCTCCAGGTGGTGGCTGGAGATCTCCTGCTATTACAACTGATCTCCAGGCAACAGCAATCAGTTCACATGGAGAAAAATGGCCACTTTGAAAGATGTACTCTACGGCATCATATCCTATTAAAGTCCCTCCCCTCCCCAAACCCCACCCTTCTGAGGCTCCACCCCCAAAATCTCCAGGTATTTCCCAACCCGGAGCTGGCAACTCTAGATGGCCATGAGCACAGATGGCTTTCAAAAGGGATTAGACCAATTCTTGGAGAAGTCTATCAGCAGCTACTAACTATGGTGACAAAAGGGAATCTCTATATACAGAGGCAGTAAACATGTGAATACCACGTGCTAGAAGGTAGCATTGGGGAAGGCCTTGGCCTCCATCCCCTTCTTGTTGGCCCTCCAGGGCAACTGGCTACTGTGTGAGACAGAATGCTGGACAAGACTGACTCCTTGGTCTGATCTTGTAGGACAAGGGGAAAAGAATGTGATTCCTGAATGTGATTTCTGACACTTTCTCCTTGATTTATATTGACAGCTGTCACTGTGCCTTCAAAAGTTTAATCATAATAGATCCAGATTTTGGTATGTAACCTAGAATCTTGGCAGAACATATATTTTATATCTGCATTTCTGTGTATAAGAAGCTTCTGTAGAAGGAATTAGGATGCAATAAGAATGAAATGCTATTTAGAAGTTGCAAGGCCGCCAAGAGCGAAGTTCAATGTGATTCACAGCCCTTATCAGCTAGCTCTCCACACGTGAGCCCAGGAAGGGACAAGATAAACACGTGTAATTACTGACACCACTGAGAGATGCACTGAGTCAAATGATGTTTCCATGACGTTAACTGCTTGGTACCAGTTAGAGATCTTTTAATGTGTAAATTATATGTGATGTCATTTGGGGTACAAGACCTTCTGCCCTTCCTGGAACTGCTGAAGTGCTAAGGCACTCAGCCCCTGTATCCCCTGTTTTCACTGCAATAAATAGATTCGTCTAACCAGGGGTCGTTTCGTAGAAAAAGAGCTAGGGGAACTCATTAGCATAACTCATTAGGATATGCCACACCCCCTGACATCACCGGAAGTGTGGCATAAGGCCACACACCCCGCCCCCAACGGTTCCGGCCGCCACCGCCGGCCTTGCAGCTCCACTGCCGAGCCCCATGAGGGGCCCGC
>NW_015165275.1:207461-220689 GCF_001447785.1 Gekko japonicus | reverse complement strand
CCCGTACCTCACCCGGGGGAACTGCGATCCCCCGTGATCCCCCCTGAAATGACCTCTGTGTCTAACTCTTTGGACTCCAACTGTGTGAGTCTAATTCGGCCAAAGGGTCACACAGGGCACAGATTTGTGTATCAGAATCTGGCATCAATCTTGCAGGGCTCTTCTTATGTTCTTAACAGTATTTGGGGGTCCTAAAATGTGGGGAAAGATCACATGCGGAGACATTTTCTCAATGCATTACATAGAAGCAGAGGGATTTCTGCTGAATCCCTCCTTCCACTGCCGATTCCTCCTACATGCAATTCCTGTGGGTCCCCTTGCCCCAGGAACAGCATTTCAGGGAGTACTCTGAGCTGCCACAAGATCAAGGAGGTGAGAAAGCCCCATTCTGTGCTGACAGAAATCCCATCAGATAGGTCCAGCCCAGTCTCTAGAATCACAGGACAGCCCTCTTGTGGCAACTGTGAGCATTGCAGCTGTTGCCGAAGCAATGGTTCTTTAAAAACCTGCACAGCCAATCAAACCTCCAATGGCCAATCAGACGCCTTGCTGGGGAAAAGCCCCACCCACTTTCTAAAACCACTTGGCAGGCACAAGGGAAGTTGTCTATGGAAGAAGCTTCCGTTTAAATATTAATGTTGATATTTTATATAAGGTGCTTCGAGGATCCGTCTGCGCCAAGAAGTGGGGTTAGAATCAAACCAACAGTGTGCTAGAGATTCTGCAGGCATCCTATGAATTATTTCCTGGCCACAATGGGAACCACAGTCATAAAAGACTCCCATTAGGCTTAAAAAGATAAAGGTAAAGGTTTCCCTTGCTCGAAAGCCAGTCGAATCCGACTCTGGGGGCAGTGCTCATCTCCATTTCCAAGCCAAAGAGCCAGCGCTGTCCGAAGACTTCTCCGTGGTCACATAGCCGGCATGACTAGATGCCGAGGCGCACAGAACACTGTTACCTTCCCACCAAAGCAGTACCTATTTATCTACGTGCAATTTCTTGCTTTTGAACTGCTAGGTTGGCAGGAGTTCACTCCGTCACGCGGTACTAGGGTCTCGAACTGCTGAGTTACAGACCTTCTGGTCTGCTGTTCTGCATTCTTAACCTCTAGGCTTAGGGAACATTTAAAAACTCAGCAACATAAGCAAGAGTGGCCACGTGCATTCTGTCCTATGGAATCAGCTCCATCTCTGGTGTATCACTTCCATAAGGAAGGCTTACAAGCTGAGCTTCTTCCCAGGTGATCTGATCCTTTCCACCTGCTCAAGGAAGTTATTCATAGTTCAATAGCTGCCATACATTTGGGAGAGCATTTACAGCATATCACAGGATACCAGTCAAGAAGAGGACTACCTTGCTTGAAGTAGACCCATAATAATACACACGGTCCCAGGTAGCAACGAAGGCCCAGACGGCAGTGAATGGGACACCAGGGAAGTACTTATTGATGTCTTCGGTGCAGCACCTAAGCAAGCTGGGATCCTGAGATTGCCTCCAGAAAATATCCCCACCTTTCCGATTGTCGACATCGGCCCAGTATGGAGCCACAAAGGGTGACCCACCACTCAGCGGGAAAGGGTCAGGTGTGTACTGTGCGACTCTCACACCAAACGAGACCACACCGTTGTTGTTTACCTGCAGGAAAGGGGTCAAAGGGAAAAGCAAATGGTGTTTGTGAGGATAAAAAGTAAAGGTAAAGGTTCCCTTGCTCGAAAGCCAGACGAGTCCGACTCTAGGGTTGCGGTGCTCATCTCCGTTTCAAAGCCGAAGAGCCAGCGCTGTCCAAAGACATTTCCGTGGTCATGTGGCCGGCATGACTAAACACCAAGGCGCACGGAACGCTGTTACCTTCCCACCAAAGTGGTACCTATTTATCTACTTGCAATTTCTTGCTTTCAAACTGCTAGGATGGCAGGAGCTGGAACTAGAGACGGGAGCTCACTCTGTCACGCAGCAACCCGGGTCTCGAACTGCTGAACTACTGACCTTCCACAGCCTGCAGTTCAGCGTCTTAACCACTTGAGCCACCGCAGCTCCTTTAGTGAGGGTAAAGATAGATTAATAGTTCACTAGGGCTGTGGTCATATGTGCCATTTGGCGCAGAGGGGAAGCACTCCTGTTACCTCTGGTGGAATTTGACTTGCAGTCACGCAAGCACACATCCCTTTGTGCTGTGGGCTCCTCTGCCCGTCACTGAGCAATCAGATGCCATGTCCAGGCGAGTAGGCGGGGGGTGGTGGTGGTTGCCTTTTGTTTCCCATGCGCATAAACAAGGAATTGAACTTCTGCATGGAGGGTTCCCCATAGAATATGCGGTTATGTGCCTACTGCTAAGTGAGGGGGGGGGGAAACGGCACCGAGTTGGGATGGAATGGGCCGCTTGAGTGATCAGACAGGGGAAAGTCTGTCCGTTGCCCATCTGCAAACATTAGGACCAGACTTTCCCCAGTGTCTTTTAACTCTGCTTCCATGGCAGGGCAGCACGAGGTGCCAATGGCTGTGGGACCTTTCCCAGATGTTGCTGTCTGCTTGTGCCCTTTAGATCTATCAGGCATTTGCAGCTGAGTTGGGTCTAAAGGCACGTCTGACCACAGCCTAGAAGTGTTAGGAGTGTGCTGTGAGACTCTCACACCAAATGTGATTACACCATTGCAGTTTATATACAGGAAGGGGGTGAGAGAGATAGTGAACAGTATTAGTGAGGATAAGCAGGGCTCTTTTTGGGCAGGAACGCACAGGAACGGAGTTCCGGCTGGCTCCCGAGTTGGCCATGCCCAGCAGGAGCTCATTAGCATAATAGGCCACACCCAACAGCAGGAACTCATTAGGATTGGCTACATTGGGGTGTGTGGCCTAACATGCAAAGGAGTTCCTGCTACAAAAAAGCCCTGGGTTTTGACAACAAACAAGGCAAACAGAAAAGGTGGGTGTGGCTGGATGACCACACTTCTGGTAACATGGGGATGTGGCCTATTATGCCAATGAGCTGTGCTCTCAGGGGGGTGGCCTAATATGCTAATGGATTTTGCTGTTGGGTGTGGCCTATTATGCTAATGAGTTCCTGCTGGGCTTTTTCTACAAAAAGAGCCCTGATAAGGATAGATAAATAGTTCACTAGAAGTGTTAGGAATATACTGTCAGTCTCTCACACCAAACATGACCACACCAGGGATCAGAGAGATAGGTGAATGGTATCAGTGAGGATAAGGATAGATAAATAGCTCACTAGAAGTGGTACAGATCAGCTGTGCCCTCAAAACCTCCTGGCATTTCCCAAGGCAGTGCAGGCAACCTACTTACAGTTTACTTTATCTACATTCACAGGGGAAAAACAGAGAGGGAAAGTAGAGATTAGAACTTTGAAATACATAGGGATGAGGAAAGGAGTCCAGGACTTGGACTCAAGACAAATTTATAAAAATTAGGTCTCCTTTTATTAAATTTTGGAATGTGCATACTCCATTAAGTTTCAATTAACGAGGAGGTGCTAAAATGTCTCTAAAATTAATTGACCCTAATTATGAATGATTTTGCATACGACATTCTGATGCCATGACCTTACAATCCTGTCATAAGTGATTTGTAAATAATTGTTTAATATGCCTTTGTATTTGCATTTTTAATAATAAAATTTTTAAAAAACAGAGGTTATTATTCATATTTATAAAGCAAGTTGTGGCCTTTCTGGAATAGAAAGCCCTCACATGGTTAAACCCTGATCATCCTACCCAACTAAATGACAATCCATCTTGCCTCCTTCAAAGGCTATATAAAAAAAACAAGATTTGGGAGCGGAGCGCGAAGGAGGGGGTTCATTCTGTCCGGATATTACATACATAGAGAGAGCGGTATGGCTTGCCATAAAAGGTGAAAGGAGTTGAAATGGTGATCTCAGCAGAAGATCCGTCATCTATCTTGTCATTCTTTCTGTCTCCTTGAGATGTCCCATAAGGATACATCAAGGACCCTAAAATCAGGAGGAAAAACCTTACTTAGATCTATTGCAGCTAGTTTCTCTAAGAGAGCCATTTTGGAGAAGGAGGCTGCCGTTATGAGGACGTATTTCTGTCAGTAAGCACTGTTGAATAAAACAGGATTTACTTCTGAGTAGACTTGCGCAGGCTTCCCCCCCCCTTGAATAAAATGTAGCAATAAAGTGTGATACCAGGTGATTTTGCACCTGGCATTCGCTCCACATTTCTCAATACAGAGGAAAAGGTGCAGCTCAAAACCACATTCAAATACCTCAGGGCAACGCCTTAATTACTACAAAGTCACCCCTGAACGGCCATAAATCTATGCAGAAGGTACCATAAAAAACCCGATGATCAAAAGAAGTGAAAGCAGGATGCAATGCAAAGGGGTGGGTTTTGTAAAAAAATGGAGGGAAAAGCCAATGCAGAATCGCCCACCATCCATGCCTGTGCCATCTTCTTTTCTTTCTTGCCATTCATGGAAAACACCATGGTTTTCGCAGATGCGATTTTCAAGATGGAATTCATTTTTTAAAAAAAATAGTTTATTTATCTACTTTCCAAAACAAAATTACAAAAAACAAATTCTTAATACAGAGTATATTTTGGAGATTCTTTACACATTTTTTCCCATCCATCTATCTAGTTTCTGCCATCTTTTTTAAAACACATTTTCTTCTTTTGCCAACAGAATCATATTTAGTTTATCCATTTCTTTAATTTCCATAATTTTTGTAATCACCTCTTCTCTACCTGGTATTTTTTCTGATTCCCAGCATTTAGCTAAAAGAATTCTAGTGATAGTAAGTATATACAGTATCACACACAAATCGTTATATTTAATCCCTTCTGGCAACATACTAAGCAAGTATATTTCTGGTTCTAGCTTCAGATCTATTTCTACTATTTCTCCTATTAGTTGCTGTATGGTTCAAGAAGGAATTCAGAATGACACATTGCCACATCTAGACCGCTACCATTCCTCCAACCATTTTAGAACATTTGTGCCCGTGAGGCTCTTCCAGTCCCCAAAGAGGAGGAGGAGGAGGAAGAAGAAGAAGAGGAGGAAGAAGAAGAGGAAGAAGAAGAGATTGGATTCATACCCCACCCTTCACTCAGAGTCTCAGAGCAGCTTACAAACTTCTTTCTCTTCCCCTCCCCACAACAGACATCCTGTGAGGTAGGTGGGGCTGAGAGAGCTCTTTCAAGAACTGCCCTTTCAAGGACAGCTCTTATCAGAACTACGGCTTGCCCAAGGTCATCCAGCAGCTGCAAGTGGAGGAGTGGGGAATCAAACAGCAGGGTGCTCGGAGGAGGTGGGGAAAGATCCTTTCTGTCAGCTCCTTCTGTGCCCTTTTCTGCCAGATCCAACCCCCTCATGTTTAACTTCCTTGGTCCTGAACTTTCCACAGAATACCTCTTATTATTTCTTTGAAAGGAGGGTCACCAGTACCTGGCAATTGTTTCCCCAAAGCCTATAGCTCTTCCTCCAATGGAAGAGCCATTTAATTTGAAGGAAGCCTCCTTAGACTGGATGACAGCTTCACACTTGAGGCAAAAGGAATGGATAGATAGATAGATAGATAGATAGATAGATAGATAGATAGATAGATAGATAACATAGATAACATAGATAGATAGACAGACAGACAGTTATATAGATTTTTTAAACAATAAACTTTGCTCAGTGAAGTGGTTAGGATAGGGGTAGGATCCACCCCATTATCTTGCTATATGTAAACCCAAGGATAGTATTGGTTTTTGTTTTACCATAGGACTACCCTGGGGGTTTATGCACAGCTCAGTTGCTACAAGGAACCTGAAGTCTCTGCTTGAATTGATTTTTCGCAGGATGCAATGTCCCCCAACTTATATAAACCCCCCAAAGGCCAACCTCCATTATTCTTTCCAATAGCATTCAGACCTCGACTCAGCAGCAACATACCTGTTGGATTCTGGGCAGAAGTCAGGGTTGATCCTAAAGAAATAGCAATAAAAAGGGACATCAAGTCTGACAGCAGTTTCATATGCATGAACACACGCACTCAGGGAATCATTGAATCACAATGTCAACAGTTTCTACTGTAAGGTTTGTGTGTCCAACAGTCACAGAACACTGAATCAGGCCATTGGTCTATCAAGGGCACACGGCAAAGTTGCCGCGGGAGAGGTACGGAAGGTGGGCGGATTATCCGGGTGTGATCACACCCCAACATCTGTGAAGTGGAGCGCACCTGTGGCTTACCGCCGACAATGCGTGTTAAAAAACTAGTACCTCCAAGGTACGAGTAAACGTTTGCCACGGGCTGCCTCCAGACGTCCATGGTGTGATCACGCCGGCACGTGGCATTCCCCTCGTTTACCGCGCCAGCGCCGAGGGAAGGACCCATGATCAAAGTTCCCTCTAAGCTATGGAGTCTTGTGAGCAAAAATTTTACATTGTGAGCTACTGGCATTAAAGTTGTGAGCAAGCAATTTGGTTACTGCATAAATTCGTTTGCTCTGGAGCCCTCCTTCCTGAGCTAGGACAAAGATGTGTGAGCCGAAGGCTGAAAAACTATGAGCTAGCTCACACTAACTCAGCTTAGAGGGAACACTGCCCATGGTGTGCCGCCAGCGCGTCTGATCGCGTAATTGCGAATCAAACTGTGCCGGGGCAATTAGCCACGCCCCCCCCCGCGCGCACGCGATATCCGGCCGTGTGACCGGGGCCAGTGTCAGCCTTGTCTCCTCAGACCCAAAAGGTGCTCTCCGGGGTCTCTGGTGACAGTCTTTCATACCACCTCTTACCTGATCCCTTCAACTGGAGAGGCCAAGGACTGAACAGGAGATCTTTTGCTTACAGAACAGATGCTCTACCACTGAGCCACAGCCCCTCCTCTCACTTAAACACCCAGTTGCCAATATATCTTCTGTGGGTGGATTAAAGACTCTTTTAAGGCCCAAGGATGTCTCCTCCCAGCTGCAGACCGTTCATCAGACCATATCAGTCCCCAAGGCGAACCTCACATTTCACTCAGCTAAAGAGCAACCTGTCCTATGCTAATAGCCAAGGTCTGATTTGACAGTTCTCAACCTACCTGCTGCCAGCAGGAGGAAAGCACAGAAGGTCTCCATCCTGGCTGCTCTCTTATCCTCAGACTGAAGACTAATGTGTTTGAGTATATTTAAGAGTCATGCCGCGCCTACTGTGCAACCAGGCAGCATCTGGGGGATGCAGCCACAACTGACCAATATGCTGCCAGCCATAGTTTATAGAGGAAGCGGATTTTGTCAAGGAAGTAAAAACCATATCAATAAAGATAAAACAACGGGCTTAATTGGTTTTGTCATAAGGATGTAGGATCGATTTCCCCGAAACCAGTTAGAGGGCTGAACAAAATATTGATTTTCCCCTAGGCACAAGCTGGGTTTTGAGAAGGTTTTAAGTATTGAATACCATTAAGTATGTTTGTGCAAGCAGATATCATATTTGGAATTCCCCTGCATAGGTGCTGGGCATTGTTGACTGAGCAAACAGTGCCCATAAAAGTAACATTTTTAAAAAATCCGCCTAGTAACGAACTGACCAATCAGCTTAATAGAATGGTGTTGGATGAAATTCTCTTACACTGGTTGAAGGACAGGAGAGAGACTGATATTTTCTCTATGGAATATATTGGATTTTCATCAAGGTTCTCAACATTGGATACTGGTTTATAGTTGATTATTTCTTAATAATGCGACTGAAAGGAAAAGACATCTAAGGCTGTGGTCAAACGGAGCATTAGCCACGCTACAGAGACGGAAGATAGTCGGATTTTCCAGGCGCGATCACACCGCAACATCTGGGAAGCGTAGAGCTCCCGTGGCGAACCCGAGGCTTCCCGCCGAAGATGCAGAGTTAAAAACTAGTACCTCCAAGGTACTAGTTTCCGGAAACCGCAGGGCAAGGGCTGGCATCTGATCGTGTTTCCGGTGGTGGCATCGGGCGCCCGCCCATGTCCCTTCGCAAACAGGTTTTTGTTTTTCCCAAGTCTCCACAAGATGCGCACAAGCACCCAACGGTGCATGCACACAAAAAGGAAAGCGAAAGTGCCATTTCGGCTTTAAAAAAATGACCCTGTTTGTCACGGCAACGGCACCTAGCCATTGCTGGTGTGATTTATTTTATTTATTTTATTTAACCTTCCTTTGCTGTGCTGCAGGATCGTCGTGTGATCGCCACCCTCGTTTACCCGCCGGCGCCGCCAAGGGAAGGACCCGTGGGGTGCCGCAGGCACATCTGATCGCATAATCGCGGATCAAACTGCGCCAGGGCAATTACCCACGCCTCCCCCCCCCGCGATATCCGGCCCATGTGACGGGGACATAAGAGCATCTTTTGTTGACCAATAACACTTTTGTTGACCCGGTCACTTGACCATCTGAGTGTTTTGTTCACCTGCAGACTACAACTTGGAATCAGCACAGCTGAACATTCAAGAAATTTCTTGCATCCAAACCATTTGTGTAGGTTCTCAGTTATGTAAAAAAGCTGACTGCGCATGCCCATTCTCAATGCAGATTTCTCATGACTCACAGAAACATAGAGCTGGACGGGACCTCAAAGGTTATCTAGTCCAACCCCTTGCACAACTCAGGAAATTCACAACTGCTCCCTCACACACTCTCCCAGTGACCCCTGCTCTATGCCTAAAGAAAAGGTAAAGGTTCCCTTGCTCGAAAGCCAGTCGAGTCCTACTCTAGGGTTGCGGTGCTCATCTCCGTTTCAAAGCCGAAGAGCCAGCGCTGTCTGAAGTCGTTTCCGTGGTCATGTGGCCGTCATGACTAAACACCAAGGTGCACGGAATGCTGTTACCTTCCCACTGGAGTGGTGCCTATCTATCTACTTGCAATTTCTTGCTTTCGAACTGCTAGGTTGGCAGGAGCTGGAACTAGAGTCGGGAGCTCACTCCGTCATGCGGCACACTCGGGTCTTGAACTGCTGAACTACCGACCTTCCACAGCCTGCAGTTCAGCGTCTTAACCACTTGAGCCACCGCAGCTCTATGCCTAGAGGAAGGCAAAAAACCTCAAGGATCCCCTAGGCTAATCTGGCCTGGAGGAAAATTCCTTCCTGAACCCAAAGTGGCAACTGGCATTACCCTGGGCATGTAAGAAAGGGCCATGAGAGCCAGGCATTGGCTCCTCCCTTCCTGACCTCCCTCTCATGATCTGCCTAAGTTCCTCCGTCCCCCATGCCTCCTCCCCATCTTCTCTTTCCCGCATTCTTTAAATCCATATCAAATTTAGATGTTTCACATTGTGAATGAGTCACAACGGCCAGGTACCTTTCTCCGTCCCTGACAGATTCAAATATTGTGTTCCACTCTGGGAATAAAAAATTGTTGCTAAATTCTCAGCTATCTGATTCCTCCTTCTTTCAGAACTCTCAGTTCTAATTTGAACAGCCTGTACAGATGAGATCAATGAGAATACTCTGTTTTCCAGGGAATAAAACAGGACAGCCTTTTCACCACTTTATATAGATGACACCTCAGAAGTAAAGGATGAAAGCCTTATCCAATCCCTGTGGCTGGTCTCAAAAATTATCTGTACTTCTCTAAAAACAGCTGATATGGTCCTACTCTGTCATGATGCAGTTGGGCTAAGAAAACTGCTGTTGGTGAGTTATCGGGGGAAGGAACAGATTATTATCAAGTACAATAAACCAAGTGGTGGTCATCTTTGGCAGGAGAACTTCAAGACGTAGAGAACTGGTGAGCATGGGTTTGCACAGACGTCCTCTTCTGACTGCTTCTTGGGGATTCATTTCCCCAAAACCAATAGTTGACACAACCTTTTTCAAGCAATGGGACTAAAGGCTGACCAAACCATGAATATTATTCTGAGGTTCCAGAATTTTTTTGGCAACATTTTGGAAACAGAAGTCAGTACCCTCACTAGAAAGTTGTCTTGGGAAATGTTACAGAACAAAGTTTGAGTCCAGTGGCACCTCTTAAGACCAACAAAGTTTAATTTTGGGCAGGGCTTTTTGGGTAGAAAAAGCCCAGCAGGAACTCATTAGCATATTAGGCCACACCCAGCAACAGACTCATTAACAAATTAGGCCACACCCCTGACAGCGCAGCTTATTAGCATATTAGGCCACACCCCCATGTTACCAGAAGTGTGGTCATCCAGCCACACCCACCTTTTGCTTCTTATTCTGTTTACCTTGTTTGTTGTCAAAACCCAGGGCTTTTTTTTGAAGCAGGAACTCCTTTGCATGTTAGGCCACACACCCCTAATGTAGCCAATCCTAATGAGTTCCTGCTGTTGGGTGTGGCCTGTTATGCTAATGAGTTCCTGCTGGGCATGGCCAGCTCGGGAGCCAGCCGGAACATCGTTCCTGTGCGTTCTTGCCCAAAAATAGCCCTGATTTTGGGTATAAGTTTCCGTGTGCATGCACACTTCCTCAGATACATTGTTCAGAACACTTTTGTTCATCATGTTGATGGGCAAGTGTGCAATGTACAGACAACTAAGGGACAGAGAATGTTCATTTTCATGGAGACAGCCTTTAGTCAAAGACGGAGGCCTTTTATTGTGTACTAGAATATGGTAAAACCACAGGAGAATATTAAACTGGGGGGGGGGAAATCACGTTAATAGCTATCTGGGTCAATATATTGAGATTTACTATGATATTAGCTGTGTTATTTGGGTTTCTGATATTTTTACTGTATCTATTACCATTCTGTTTGTTACTTGCAATAAAAAACATTTCTGAGGTTTAGGAAGCACAGTGGGTGCAAATTAATTCTTCCTGTGTTTAAAACACGAGGCACGACTGTTCCTACAAATCCTATAAAGAGGTATAAACTTGGCACGGCATGACTGCTTTGTAGTTAGAATCTTCCAAATACAGTGCTTACAGTTTCTAGCTGTATCTGAAGAAGTGAGCGGTGACTCACTCATACCCTGCCACATACTTAAGATGTTACTGGACTCTTGCAATTTTCTAGTGCTTACAGCTGTTTCGGATAACTATAAATGCAGGCGAGTCCTATCTCATCAGATCTCGGCCGCTAAACTGGGTCGGCCCCAGAGGTCATTTCGGGGGGGGGATCAGGGGGATCGCAGTTCCCCTGGGTGAGGTGTGGGGGCGGGGGCACATGACGAAGGCCCCCCTAAGAGGGAGGGTAAGTTGCTTCCTCCCCGCCTCTCCCCACCCCTGCCTGCCTGGGGCCAGGGAGGGCCTTGGCGGGGCTTCCTCGCACTCCCGCTGGCCTTGCAGGTCCACCGCCAGGCCCCTGATGTCAGGGGGTGTGGCATATGCTAATGAGTTATGCTAATGAGTTCCCCTAGCTCTTTTTCTACGAAAGGACCCCTGGTCGGCCCTGGGTTGCTATGCAGGGTTGCTACCAATGCTCCCTCTAAGCTGTGGAGTCCTGTGAGCAAAAAAATCTACTTTTGTGAGCTACTGCCATTAAAATTGTGAGTGAGCAATTGGGCTGCTGTATAAATTAGTTTGCTCTGGAGCCACCTTTCCTGAGCTGAGACAAAAATGTGTGAGCCGGAGGCTTAAAAACTGTGAGCTAGCTCATACTAACTCAGCTTAGAGGGAACAATTGCTACCACCTCTGTTTGTCTCTGCCCTAAACTGGATGGCCCAGGCTAACCTGGCCTCGTCAGATCTTGGAAGGTAAGCAGGGTCAGCCCTGGTCAGTATTTGGATGGGAGGCCTCCAAGGAATACCAGGGCTGTGACGCAGAGGCAGGCCATGGCAAACCACCTCTGAACGTCTCTTGCCTTGAAAACCCCACAGGGTCACAATAAATCAGCTGCAATTTGATGGTACTTTCCACCCTCACGAAATGCAAAACAGAATAGTCTGGACTATACGGTTTAAGTCATGGATGCCAGTGATGATTGATGCTTGTGTGCAGGGCCCTTTTTGTAGAAAAAGCCCAGCAGGAACTCATTTGCATAATAAGCCACACCCAACAGCAGAAACTCATTAGCATATTAGGCCACACCCCTGACACCACCGCTTATTAGGCCACACCCCCATGCCTTCCCTTGGCTTGCCTGGGCACCCCGCGGCTGCAGGGAGCCTGGACAAGCCGGCACTTGGACAGGCCAGGGAAGGCATGGGGAGGCATTTAAATGCCTCCCCGATCCTTCAAGGGCCCCCCTGGCCCGCCCGCCTCAGAGTCGCTGGGTGGGTCACTCTCCAGGCCTTCCCTCTGTAGCCATACATGCAGAGGTTTTGGCTGTAGTGGGCGTGGCCAACTTTGAGGCCAGCCGGAACTCCGTTCCTGTGCATTTTTGCCCCAAAATAGCCCTGCTTGTGTGTGGCAGCAGCTGACAGGAAGAAAGTTGCTTCTTTTGAAATGTGGAGGAGAGTTTTATGGATACTGTGGACTGCCAAGAAGTTATGGAGACTTCTGGCAACCCATACTGGGGGCATGGATATTTTTCAGAGAGATGGCTTGATAAACTGTGTCAAGATTCGTGAAGCTCCCCCACGCTGAGTCGCTTGTCACCGTGGTGGGATTTAATAGTCTCGGAAACAAACACCTCAGACTTTAGACGGGCCAGCTGCACACGCCGAGCCTCGCCCTCAGAAGGAAGGTCATAAGAACATAAGAACATAAGAGATGCCAATGTTGGATCAGGCCAAAGGCCCATCCAGTCCAACACTCTGTATCCCATAGTGGCCAGAAATACCAGTGCCATCAGGAGGTCCACCAGTGGGGCCAGGACATTAGAAGCCCTCCCACTGTTGACCCCCCCCAAGCACCAAGATGACAGAGCATCACTTGCCCCAGAGTCCCTATCTATACCTTGTGGCTAATAGCCACTGATGGACCTCTGCTCCATATGCTTATCTAATTCCCTTTTGAAGCCGTCCATGCTTGTAGCTGCCACCACTTCCTGTGGCAGTGAATTCCAAGTGTTAATCACTCTTTGGGTGAAGAAGTACTTCCTTTTATCCGTTCTAACCCGACCGCTCAGCAATTTCATGGAGTGCCCACGGGTTTTAGGGGCTTGGTTCTCTTTTCTCTCTGTGCCTCCACCCCTGTGATCACCTCTGAAAATCCTCCTCGGTGTTGTGCGTTTCCTCGTTTTATTACTTAGCACATTGACTTATTACATTGATTCGGAACACCCGGTGTTTCTCCTGAAACCCATGCTTCAATTACTCCCCTGGATACACGTGTCGTCCCTTCTCCCCTTTCAAACATCTTCTCCTCATTAATTCTGTAAGGTTCGGTGGGTACATC
>NW_015165275.1:202408-207446 GCF_001447785.1 Gekko japonicus | reverse complement strand
GGAAGAGTCTGCCTCCCCCACCCCCTCGGTAAAGCGCTACATTCCCTCGCGTCTCCAAGGTAAGGCCCCTCTGCTCTTTACCCGCGCACGCCCCCCCTTGCCCTGCTGTGGCTCTGTAAGAGAGACGTCCCCGTTCCTTAGATCGCTCCCACAGCTCCGGTCCTTCAGGGCTGTCAAAGAGCTCGGCACAGGGCGCGCCAGTCCCGCCGCAGCGGCCACTACGGCCGCGGAGGAACCCGGGCGGGACAAACTGAATCTGCATCCCAGCCCTGGTATTCCTTGGAGGTCTCCCTTCCAATTACTTGTCAGGCTCTGCTTAGCTTCTGAAATCTGATGAGATCAGGCTTGCCTGAGCTATCCAGGTCAGGGCAGGTTGTTCCCATCTTGTACATTTCAAAAATCTCACAGGATTCATACTCTCTTTCCCATCTTTGTGAGAAAATCAAATAAAGGGATATTTATTAACTTGCACATTTGTTAAATCAAAGGGGAGCTACTGAAGGATGACGATAATATCTTTATCGATCCAGACCTTTATATTTGAGGACCTTCTTAATTTGTAATCATCTCCCTCAGCTTTCTCAGAATGTACATTTGTTATTTCATTGCTTAAGGAAAGAATACTCAGTTCTGTCCCTATTGGGGTTGATAGTGCATTGTGCATTTAAATATTGATTTAAACAATGTTTCACGCACAACACTCTGACTCCTTCCTGGTTTTGCTTTCATCAAAATTCAAAATAAAGCCAGTCAGTCTTAGTTGTAACCTCACCGTAAAACCAGAATGCCTATATTTACTTACATTTTTTCCCCTCATTCCTTGTGGCACAGCTTGTATCTCCCTTCCAAGCTGAGGTCATCTTCCTCACCTAGGTCATGATCCCACTGCAAATATTGCACATGGAGGTTAAAGTGCAGAGTCACCATAAGTACCTCAACACATCACCCAATTCTCTGTTGAGGAATCTGTGCAATCCATTTTGTGGTGGGTAGGCATGAGGTCTTCCTCACAAAACCTACTCTCTGTACCCCTGCCTTCAGTGGGAGACAGGACTTTTTCAGTGGTGGCACCTTGCCTGTGGAATGCCCTTCCCCTTGAGGCTCAACGGACACCTACCCTACTGTCTTTTAGGCATTTCTTTGTACCCAAGCCTTTTTATTAAGGCAGTTTTTAAAACTAATTTTCACTGTCTGTTTCTAGCCCAAGAAGTCTTTCGTGTGACTCAGGTGGTTGTTATGTCCAGTTTGGTGTAGTGGCTAAGTGTGCAGACTCTAATTTGGGAGAACCGGGTTTGATTCCCTACTCCTCCACATGCAGCTGCTGGTGTGACCTTAGATGAGTCACAAGTTCTCTCAGAGCTGTTCTCTCAAGGGCAGTCCTCGGGAGAGCTCTCTCAGCCCCACCTACCTCACAGAGTGTGTGTTGGGGGAGGTGGAGTTGAAGAAGACTGTAAACTGCTCTGAGGCTCCTTCGGGTAATGAAGGGTGGGGTATCGATCAAATCTCTTCTTCTTCTCAATGAGTTTTTAATAGTCTACTAATGGTTGTATGATATTTCTGTTCTGTATAGCAGCAGCTCTGCAAGGTAGGATTAATTTGAGGCTGGAAAAAAGTGACAGGAATATTGTTATCAAAAAAAAGAGAGCGAGAGAGAAGCTAATCAGAGCCAATATCTAATCCAACCAGTAGATGTCACTCCACACAGAGTTTCAGCAACATTGCAAACGTAACCCAGGTTCCAAGGCACAAAGAGCCATCTCTCCACTATCATCCCTGCAGTCTGCGGAAATTCTCTGCATTTGTTTTGTCATCTCTTCCAGGCTTACGTTCTCACATCACACTTGCTTTGTGCTCTGTGGAAAGGATCTATATAGTAATAGCCATGTGTGTGACCCCATATCTGCAGATATCTAAATCTGCAGAATGGGGCCACGCAGAAAGAAAACATATTTCTGTAAAATTGGGGAAGATGGGGGGGGAGCTGCAGTGGCAGTGGCGATGGGGGGGCAACAGTGGTGGTGATGGGACAGAGAACAGTAAAAAGAGGAAGAAATCCCCGGTGAGTATTGCAGGTTCCCACTTGTACCCTCTTAGGCTGAATCTGCATTTGTCTTTCCCACTGGTGTCCCAGCCTTTTGACTCCGTCTTCAAAAAAGCTGTCTACATTTGGTGTCGTTTTCACACCTCAACAGTGCTAGCATACTTTTGCATGTCCACATATGTTTATCGTCCTTTCGGGGCGGCTCCACTGTCGTTGCGCCTCCAGACTGCTTTAAAAGAATCTTCTCCAAACAACATTCAAAGAAGCATAGAGAAAGACGGCGTCACAGCAGCACGAAACTAATTTAAAAATGCAAATGCAGATTCGACCTTAATCTCCTTGGTTTTGCAGACCCAGAGGATTGCCCACCCTGGCTTGGGAAATTCCTGGAGATTTGGGGACAGTGCCTGGGGAGGGCAGACTTTGTGGAGGTGAGGAAGCACGGGGGGGGGTGTATGATGCTATTGTGTCTGCTCTCCAAAGCAGCCATGTTCTTCAGGGGAACTGACCTCTGTAGCCTGGAGATGAATTGTAATTTCAAGAGAACTCCAGGTTCTACCTGATAGATAGTAACCCTAACCCCCAGATAGAATGAGGTATCATGTAATAAAGAGGGGGGGGAGCACTGCAAAGTTGAGTTTGTGATGTCTGGGAACTTTTAGCAGGAGTTGTAGTGACCACCTGGAGCTGTCCAGTGGGCAAAACAGGAGGAAACATCTCTGAGGTCATCAGTGTCTGGTAGACCAAAGACTTCCCTGGCTGACGAATCTTTCTACGATGCAGCTGTTGTCAGGACCGCCCCTCCTCATATGAGCCCCACAGAGCACTGAGGTCTACAAATCAACGTAGTCCCCGGCCCCAGAGACCTCAACTAGGGCCAGGGCCTTTTTGGCCCTGGCCCCCACCTGATAGAATGAGCTCCCATATGAGATCAGGGCCCTGTCGGGTTTATTATTACAATGCTGCAGGGCCTGTAAGACGGAACTCTTCCACCGGGCTTTTGGTTGAGGGGGCGGATGTCCCCCCCTTCTGGCGGGCCTCCCATCAGTGGCCCGGATTCTTAATTCCATTTTCATTGCAAAGACATCCAATCAGATTGCATATGGTATCCAGGGCTATTTTTGGGCAGGAACACACAGGAACAGAGTTCCGGCTGGCTCCTGAGTTGGCCACGCCAAGCAGGAACTCATTAGCATAATAGGCCACACCCAACTGCAGGAACTCATTAGGATTGGCTACATTAGGGGTGTGTGGCCTAACATGCAAAGGAGTCCCTGCTACAAAAAAAGCCACTCCTTTGCATGTTAGGCCACACACCGCTAATGTAGCCAATCCTAATGAGTTTCTGCTGTTGGGTGTGGCCTATTATGCTAATGAGTTCCTGCTGGGCGTGGCCAACTTGGGAGCCAGCCAGAACTCCGTTCCGGTGCGTTCCTGCCCTAAAATAGCCCTGAAGACATCTAATCAGATTGTATATGGTATCTTAGGACTTTGTGCTGTTTTATACTGTTGTTTAAAGTGGTATTAATTGTATTGTATATTGTATTTATATTGTTGGAACCTGCCCTGAGCCTGCTCATGGGGAGGACGGCATAGAAGTCCAAATAAATAAATTGGAAGGACATGGGATAATGTCAGTGCTTGAATTGCTCCACATAGATCTCCAGTAGAATTTGGCAGCAGGCCATTAATGAGAATTCTTCAGAAAGAATAAATGAATGGATTCAGAGGGTATATCTGAATATCTTTAAGCTAAGCCATTGTAGTTTAAACCCAGTTCCAGAACAGTATTGGGAAGAGTCTCACTGAGGTCCACATCACCTCATAATTATTTTCTTCATGTTTTGTCTTCCAGTGGTACCTAAAAGCTGAAACAACATGGGCCCCACCCAACATTGCTCGGCATTGGTAAGAACTCTTCTTACTTAAACTCCTGAGCACAGTGTTGAATATTCTCTGTGTCATGTTTAATACAGAAATAAAAATGTGTAGAGCTGGCATGGCATAGTGGTTAAGAGAAGTGGACTGTAATCTAGAGAACCAAGTTTGATTTTCCACTCCTCCACATGAAGCCTGCCGGGTGACCTCGGGCCAGTCACAGCTCTCTCAGAACTCTCTCAGCCTGACCTATGTCACAAAGTGGTTGTTGTGGGGAGAGGAAGGGAATATGACTGTAAGCCACTTTGAGACTTCTTAAGGTAGTATAAAGTGGAGTATAAAAACCGTCTCTTCTTATATTCTTCTTTTTAATTTGGCAATGTTTCATAATTTGAATTTGACTTTAAGAATACAGAATATTTCCAGATTTTGCTCTTGAAATTCAGCTCTGATAAATCCTTGTAGAGTTTCTTCGACTCTCGTTTATGAGTTTCAAGGCAATAGTATTAACAAAACCCTAAAAAAAAATCAATGTTTTGGTTGTTTTCCCATCCAAAATCCCTGAATCGAAATGTATCCCTAGATTTATTCTTTTTTATTTAATTTACCTGATTTATACCCTATCTCTCTCCCTAACAGGGACTCAGAGTGGTGTGCATCATTGTCGACTCCTTCATTTTATTCTCACAGCAACCATGTTTTTATTTTATTTATTTTTATTTACTTGGGATTTATATCCCGCCCTACCCAAGCGGCCCAGGACGGCGAACAAGCGGCAACGCCGGAATAAAATATAAATTACATTAAAACATTAATACATACAAGCTAAAATGGTGCTCTACAGTTCATTAAATTTCCAAGATGCACGATGTCCCTCATTGGCGGCCGATGTTGTAATGGCGTGAGCGCCAGGGGAGCATTAGAAAGCATAGGAGGCTAAGCCTTCTATAGCTGCTCTCCCTGTTGAGGCAGGAATAGAATTGGGGGAAGGGTGATCCACATGTCACACGGGAAGCCAAAGAAATCAGTTTGCTGCCTCCCTGATTGGATGGTGAGAATCACCCAGACAATGTCCTCCTCTCAGTGAAGAAAGTGTTTTTTTTTTTTTTTTTCCACTTT
>NW_015165275.1:188996-201691 GCF_001447785.1 Gekko japonicus | reverse complement strand
ACGCCGGGCACGCTGGGGGCGGGGCCACGGTCATCCAAGGGAAAACTCTATGGTTTCCCCTCAGATGGTCATGGCCCCGCCCCCAGCGTGCCTGGCATGGTTGCATCACTTCCGGGTGATGGGGTTGCGGCACGTGCGCACGCACGCGTGGAGCTGCACTGGAGTCCCCTGCTCCAGCGCAGCTTCGGACTTGGCAACCCTAGTGGCAGAGCATCTGCATGGCATGCAGAAAGTCCCAGGTTCAATCCCTGGCATCTCCAGTTAAAAGGATCATGTAGCAGGAGATGTGAATGACTTCCACCTGAAACCCTGGAGAGCTGCTGCCAGTTGAGAAGACAACATTGACCTCAATAGACCAATGGTTTGATTCAGTAGAAGGTCTCCATGTGTTCGTATTTGCCACTTGTCGTGCGTATTCTTATATCTTTATTTAAATCATTCATGCCCTGCTTTAAAAAAAGTGTGCAAGGTGCAGAAAATCCATTTTAAAAATATTTATTTATTTATTTGATTTATATCCCAGCCTCCCTGCCAAAGTAGGCTCAGGGCAGCTTACATTAAGAGTTAAAGTACACTAAGACACAAATAAAAGATCGTATACAATAACATAATCATAAAGTGCTAGTGGCAGTATGATATTACGTAAAGATCCCAGTCGGCCATGGTGGAATGGTCACAGAAGAGTACAGTCAGAGTTGGTAAACAGCTTATCAGACCATCAATACAGGCTGTTGCAGGCTGGTGGTGGTAGTATAGGGGGCCTTACCACAGTTCAGTTGTTAGATTCTGCTCACAGGCAACAACAACAACAAAAATTCTGCACAAAATTCTCCCAAAGTTATTCATGAAAATCAACCTGGAATGTAGAAGCTAAACACAAGATTCAGATCAAGCCATTGACAAATGAGGCTGAGCTTAGTCGATTCGTTTGTTAAACTGATTTTTTTAAAAAAAAAATGTATACAAAAATGCAAATACAAAATCACAATAAATTCTTTTACATACTTACAAAGACCTAGCTGCTTATGAAAAGCTGGTATAAATTCATAGCTGTTCAAGGTCCTGTGCCAAATCCTTCATCATGAAAAATCAATACTTTATTAGATATATTTTAGCACTTCCTTCTTTATTGGGCTATCTGTTAAAAAGATTCACCTAATACATCAGGAAGCACATTATTTTAAAAAAACCCAAATTATTTAATTAAGAATGTAGAAACCCGCCCTGACCTGGATAGCCCAGGCAAGGCAAGCCCGATCTCGTCAGATCTCGGAAGCTAAGCAAGGTCAACTCTGGCAAGTACTTGGATGGGAGACCTCCTTGGAATAGCAGCAGTAGGGAGGCAGCGGCAGGCTTTATTCAGCCACCTCTCTGAATATCCTCCAGGCCCCCAGTAGGGGTCAGTCACCAGAGGTCGGCATGACTTCCAGGCGCACACACGCTCACACGTATGCACACACATGCACCTATGAAAAAAAATAAAAAATACCCCCCAAAAGAATGTAGAAACCCAAAATTAGAAGATGCTTTCTTAGAAGAGGCAGTCTGCTTTCTAGCTTTCTATTTCCCACTCAGGATGGTCCCACCATGACCCAACCCCTTACCCAGATTTCTAAGGGGCTTCAAAGAGGGGGTAACACTGGACCTGGCTGGAGATGACAGACGACAGCTTCTTCTCAGTCACTAAACTTTAACGCTGCTACCATGTGGTTTGGTTCCCAGTCCTTGATGACCTTGGCCAATCTTCATTCACACTGAATTCCTCTTCCAAATGCATTGCCAAGGAAAGAGAGCAGATGTCGTGCAGGAGGTGGTAAGCGATTGCTTAAGTCAGTCAAAGTCGAGTGATTAGTCTACGGCTGACTAAATTCCTTTATGATTCATGGAAATATGACTGGTGCCTCAACGGACAACAACTGGCACAGGGCAGGAACACGGACATCCATGGAGATACAGAACCCCACCCAGTAGCCTCTGTGAACAGTTGCCCTGTTCTGTTTATCCAAGCAGGGGGCCGGGGAGAGGTCTTCTTATCTTCTTCTCAGTCACTAAACTTTAACGCTGCTACCATGTGGTTTGGTTCCCAGTCCTGGGTGATGACCTTGGCCAGTCTTCATTCACACTGAATTCCTCTCCCAAATGCATTGCCAAGGAAAGAGAGCAGAGACGTTTCCGTGGTCATGTGGCCGGCATGACTAAACACCAAGGCGCACGGAACGCTGTTACCTTCCCACCGAAGTGGTCCCTATTTATCTACTTGCAATTTCTTGCTTTCGAACTGCTAGGTTGGCAGGAGCTGGAACTAGAGACAGGAGCTCACCCTGTCTTGCGGCACCCGGGTCTTGAACCGCTGAACTACTGACCTTCCACAGCCTGCAGTTCAGCGTCTTAACCACTTGAGCCACCGCAGCTCTCACTGATGGGTAGGCATGCCTGAACATGAGGGTGAGCTCTATACATCCTTTTGGCCTTCAAAAAGCAGAGCTCCCCCCCATCATGGGGGGTACTATTAATGTTTGGTATTGCACCATAGGAGAATAGTAAAAAGCCCAGTAGGACCTTTAAGACTAACAAACTTGATTGTAGCATAAGCTTTCAAGGAACATGGCTCTCCGTGCATCTGATGAAGAGAGCTGTGTTTCTCGAAAACCTATGCTTTCGAGCCAGTTTGGTGTAGTGGTTAAGTGCGCAGACTCTTATCTGGGAGAACCGGGTTTGATTCCCCACTCCTCCACTCGCACCTGGGTGGATGACTTTGGGCAAGCCTTGGTTCTGATAAGAGCTGTTCTTGAAAAAAGAGCAATTTCTGTCAAGAGCTCTCTCAGCCCCACCTGCCTCACAGGGTGTCTGTTGTGGGGAGGGGAAGGGAAAGGAGTTTGTAAGCTGCTCTGAGACACCTTTGGGTAGTGAAGGACGGGGTATAAATCCAATTTCCTCCTCCTCCTCCTCTTCTTCTTCTAATAAAGTTTGTTAGTCTTAAAGGTGCTACTGGGCTTTTTACTATTTTGCAGCAATAGACTAGCACGGCTAACCCTTCTGGCTCAATCACCACAGGCAAAAAAGGTAGGGATGTGTTGAATCCATGAAAAATTTAGCTTGTCTTAATAAATCTTTACACTCCCCCCAAAAAACTTTCTCCCCAAGGAAGAATTTCAGAATTTCTTCAGATAGGTAAAGGGGTGATGTCTAGAGTTCTCCTGGAATCACAACTGATCTCCACACTACAGAGATCAGTTCCCCTGGGGAAAAAGGCAGCTTTTTTTGGGGGGGGGGTGAACTTCAGGGTAACTCATCTCTGCTGACTTCCCTCCTCAGGATCTGCCCCCCCCCCATCTCCAGGAATTTCCAATTCCGGTGTTGGCAACCCTAAGTGGTAGCTCAGATCCCGGATCTGAACTGATTCACAGGATGATCAGGAGGACGACTGCATGAACATAGCACTGAACACCTTAAAGTACAATTTTCATTATTTCGTATATTCCAATCTCATCCTTCCTACAAGCAGTTTGTGGGGAAGCATATATAACCCCCCGCCAGTGTTCCCTCTAAGCTGAGTTAGTGTGAGCTGGCTCACAGTTTTTTAGCCTCTGGCTCACACATTTTTGTCTTAGCTCAGGAAGGATGGCTTCAGCGCAAACTAATTGATGCAGCAAGCAGCCAAATCTCCTGCTCACAACATTAATGCCAGTAGCTCACAAAGTAGAATTTTTGCTCACAGGGCTCCATAGCTTAGAGGGAACATTGCCCCCCTCCCCATTTTATCTACATGACAGTAAGGTTAGGCCAGGATCTCACAGAGGTTCAGAGAGGCTCAGGCCACTTCCAGATTTCGAGCCCCCTAGCCATAATGAAAATAAAAGTATAAAATGAAGTATATCAATAAAATAAAATAATATATAAAAAATATAAAATGAAAAATAAAAACTGAAGATTGCCTTGGAGATTATTTTAAAATCCTCAAAAGATGAACCCATGTTCATCTTGGAACAAAGATCCACAAAAGGTGTGATTGAAACAGCACATCTGGCATTCCCAAACGTAGCACATGTGTAGAGATGAACATAGGAGGGGACCTGGGAAAAACATGACGTCTCGTTTGGCCATAATTTTAAGGATTTCCCCCCCCCCAACCACCGAGCTCCAAGATCAGAAATAAACTTTTTGGGGAGCATGCAGGGGGAATGTCCTGATATGTAAAATCTGCAGGTGAAAATCAGTGGGTATAGGAAGGTTTAAGCATATGTGTCAGCTGTTACCTAATCCTCCCCTTTAAATGTCGATCCTGCTGCCCCGACACCTTTCCTGTAATCTTGGTTTGGGAGGTCATGTTTGTTGAGATAGCTTCTCGTTCTGCCCTTAAAACAATCACACGTTGAATGACCCCATAATTCTTCTTTTGCTCAGCCAAGATCAGCCTCTCCCCCCTAAATCATCTGACATGGTCATTTGGGTGCTCTGCCCTCATTGTAAAAGGCTTCGGTCAATATCCCTGAAGAGCCAGCCTTAAACAGAAGTGCCTTCCATATGGGACTCGTTTATTTTGCACAAATATTTGCAGGGCAGTTGAGCGAGAATTCCGTGGGTTGAGATGAGGGGGGTGGAGCCTCAAAATGTAAATTTACCCTGTTAGTATTCCAGCTGATAATAAAACACTGGAATTTCACATGATTGCCTTTTAACCAATACTGGAGAACACAGAATCAGGAACTACTGGTTTCCAAATTACATTCTGACCTTTCAAACTTTTCTCCTGGCTACCATGATTATTAGCCCAGAAGTCCACAGTAACTTGAGTTGCCAACCTTTGGGTGGGCCCAGGAGATCTCCTGCTATTACAACTGGTCTCCAGAAATGCTTCCTCTAAGCTGTGGAGTCTTGTGAGCAAAAATTCTACTTTGTGAGCTACTGGCATTAAAGTTGTGAGCGAGCGATTGGGCTACCGCATAAATTAGTATGCTCTGGAGCCATCCTTCCTGAGCTAAGACAAAAATGCGTGAGCTGGAGGCTAAAAAGCTTTGAGCTAGCTCACACTAACTCAGCTTAGCTAAGAGGGAACACTGTCTACAGAGATCAGTTCCCCTGGAGAAAATGGCTGCTTTGGAGGGTGGACTTTATGTATTGTACCATGCTGAGGTCCCTCTTCTCCCCAAACACCACCCTCCTCAGGCTCCACCCCCAAATCCCCAGGAATTTCCCAATCCTAACAGTAACTAGAGAGCTAAAAGCTGATCGGCCATGTGTTTCACAAATCCCTTCATCCATCTTTGTCTGCCTTCTGCTATGTACCTGCTTGTGAATGAGGGAGGGTGAACGGTCCAGTAGAACAGTGTTGACGTGAGAAGACCCTGAATCCTTTCCTTGCTTTAGATTGCTTCGAGGTACAGGAATGATATCAAGTTGTACTCTTCCCTTGAGGGGAAAGGGAGCTAAAGCCATGCCTGAAGTGGCTTTCAAATACTTATGGTAGCTCTTAGCCACCTCACATTCCACGAATGAGGGAAATGTGCCTCACACAAGTGCGTTTGTTTGTAAGCCAGGATTTGTAGCAGCCCTCTGCCAAGGGAACACACAAGATCATACTACACTGGACACTGGCAGTACCATATCCAGATTTCTATTTTTTAAAAACAATGGAATGAGACCAGGGGTCATTTCATAGAAAAAGAGGTGCAGGAGCTCATTAGCATAACTTATTTGCATATGCCACACCCCCTGACATCACCAGAAGTGTGTCAGAAGGCAACACCCACCGCTCAGGCTCCACTGGACTGTTTTGGATTGCTAGCTATTGGGGGGGAACGTGCAGATCTGTCCTTGCAGAAGAGGGAGCGCTTGTACCTGAATAAAACTTGGTCTCAAAAGTGCCACTGGACTGTTTTGGACCAGGGGGGTGGGGTGGGGGGCTCTGCAACTTACCTGGCTGCTTCTTGCTCTGACTGAGGGCTGCTGGGACCAGGGGGTGGGGCTTGTTGCATGTGCCCGCCCCCTGGGCTCTTTACTGCCAGAGCGCCGCTCCTGTGCACTCCTGCAGGAAATGACCCCTGAATGAGATGCCAGTTCCTTTTGGGACCAGGATGGAGAGGCAGGGGCTAACTCTTTCCTGCTCATGATGTTTTCCCAGCCAGTGTGGTGTAGTGGTTAAGAGCTGTGGACTCTAATCTGGAGAACCAAGTTTGATTCCTCATTCCTCCACATGAAGGAGGAATGGCCAGTCCCAGTTCTCTCAGAACTCTCTCAGCCCCATCTACCTCACAAGGTGCCCGTTGTGAGGAGAGGATTGAGAGCCAGTTTGAGACTCCTTAGCGTAGAAAAAGACAGGGTATAATCCTCCTCCTCCTCCTCCTCCTCCTCCTCCTCTTCTTCTTCTTCTTCTTCTTCTTCTTCTTCTTCTTCTTCTTCTTCTTCTTCTTCTTCTTCTTCTTCTTCTTCCCGAACAGTTAAAACAGACCTTTGGTGCTGTCATTTTGACCCATAGACTAAACATATGCACAACACACAGTTCTTCAAATTTGACCTCACTGTGTTGAGCAAAAAGGTTGTGCGCACCATAAAGACTGACCTCTCTTTTTCAAAATAGGGTTGCCAACCTCCTGGTGGGGCCTGGAGACCTCCCAGAATTCCATTTCTAGACTACAGAGATCAGTTTCCCTGGAGAAAATGGCTGCTTTGGAGAGTGGACTCCATGGCATTATACCCTGCTGAGTTCCCTCCTCTCTGCAAAACCTGCCCTCCTTTGGCACCCCCCCAAAACTCCAGGAATTTCCCAACCCAAAGTTCGGTGTAGTGTATTGGAAACAGCTACATGAATCGCTCCATTAACTCCCCATGTTAAGCTTGAGCTGGTGGAAGGCTCCTCGGAGCGAACTTGCTATTGGTCGCTTCACAACAGCGGCCAATCAGGACTCTACTAATTCCCGGAGCGGGAAGAACTCTCATTGGTCCTTATCCGCACAACCACATTGGTTGTTAATTGTCAATAGGCGTGGCTATGTTAGCCCGGGAATGTTTAAAAGGAGCCTAGCTCCCAATGTTAAGCTGTTCTGGTTATGAATGCTTTTAAGCGCTTGTTCGTTACTTCAATAAAGCTGATCACTTTGCTGAATTCACTCTCTGACTCCTTGTTAGCGGCGATCTAACATTCGGAACCCTAAAAAACTAATCCCAAGGTGACGGAAAGCACTAGGAATGCCAGCATTGCTGTACCTCCACATTTCATCAAACAACGCTATGTTTGTTGCTGGTGAATTTTTTGAAAAAGAAGCAAAAAACCCCTTCTTTTCTGACATGGAGGAATGCAGATTGAAGGGTCAGCTGAACAGGACGAAAGCCAGTCTCAGAAACCAACCACCCTGAGAATAAGAAACAAACGTGACCATCCGTGAAGTGTGTATGAAATCAAGTACCACACTAACTTGTTGTGGGGATCCACCTAGGTAAAGGAGGCACTCAGAAAATTACTGAAATTTCTCCACCACGCTGCTGAAGAGGCCTTTGTTGTTCTGGGTTACTCAACAAGAATAATTGGTGCTAGACAGGATTGTTGGGGAAGGGTCAACCCTCTTTATCTAGAGCAGGGGTGGCCAAACTTGCTTAACATAATAGCCACACAGAATAAATGTCAGATGGTTGAGAGCCACAAGACATGAACAAATATTACACACACGTTTTTATTGAAAAATGTGCCAATTTGCTTTTTATTAACATTAAATTAGACTGTGAAAGAGCCGCGTGAAGCTCCCAAGCTACAGTTCGGCCACCCCTGATCTAGAGCATTTATAATCCCTCTTTCTACCACTGTTGAGGTGGTTTACACAGTTTTGAACGCATGAAGCTGCCTCATAACTCATTTCTAAATAGCCCTCACTAGGGTTGTCAGGTCTTACCTTCATCCCGGTAGGGAGCTCCAGCCCAGCTCCTGGAGTCTTCTGGCATGTGCGCTCTGTGCACGCACCACAATGACATCACTTGTAAGTCACATCATCAAACTGGGCACATCGTTTAGGGGATGCTCTAGCATTTGGGTTAAAAATTCTATGGTCACCATAGAGTTTTTATTCAAATGCTAGAGCATGCCCCAAACAACGCACCCAGTGCGATGATGTCACCAGTGCGATGATGTCAGACATGCCAGGACTCTTTGGGGGAGGGGCTCCCCCACCAGCCAGGTGGCTGGTGGCAGATTTGGGGGCCCGAAATCAGGGGAAACTCCGCTCCTATCAGGGGGTTGACAAGCCTGGACCTCACTGGTCTATCAAGATCAGTTTTATCTACTCTGGCTATCAGTGGCTCTCTAGAGTCTCAAACAGAGATCTTTCACATCACTTCCTATAGGGTTGCCAGATCCCTCCTCCTGACAACTAAAGGGGCATGGGGGAAATTACTAGGAGAGAGAAGAAAGCCCAGGCTATGTGGAGATGTCACTTCTGGCGCTCACAGGAAGTGATGTCATCAAGCTGTGACATCTTGGTGGTGCTCTAATATTTGAACAAAAACTCTATGGTAAAATAGTTTCTACCATAGAGTTTTTGCCAAAATATCAGAGTGTCACCTGGATGTCACTGTATGATAACATCACTTCCTGTGCATGCTGGAAGTGACTTTGCCATGTTGCCACATTGCCAGGGCCTTCCTCTCTCTCCTGGTAAGCTGATCAGCGGCAGGGGACCACCACCTCCACCGGGTTAGCTGGCAACCCTAACCTCCTCCCTGGTTCTTAGTACTGGAAAGACCAGAGACTGAGCCTGGGATCTTCTGCATGCCAAGCTGATGCTCTACCACTGAGCCACAGCCCCTGACAGACTGCAGAAAACATATTCTCTGTCTGCATGTAGTTTCCACAGAGACACAAGGACTTCCTCACAGTGAATTATCAGGAAGTTCTTGCAAGGGCATTTATTTCAGGCTTTGCAAAACATGATCAAGTAAGATCTGTTCGCTGAACAGCTGCTTAATTTTGTGGTTCTGCAGGAAGAACTACCTCATCTCACAATCTAATAAAACTGCCTATTTTCCCTCACGCCCAGAAATGCATATTTGCATTCTGGACTATATGACCACCACTGTGTCTACCTCTCTACATTTTTTTTTCTTTCCCCAATAGAAAAGTTCAGCGTTGGAAAGCCCATCTGTACCTTTGAATTGCATAGAAGGGAAAACAGAAAGTTCCAGTGGTATGCTGGATGTTCTAAGGAAAAAGATCACACAAATGTCAGAGCGTGTTCTTGGAACCTCCTTCATAAATGTAATTGGGAGCAATAGAAGTGTTTGTACAGTGAACAAGTCATGGCATTTTAATGAGCCAGTGTCATGAATGACACTTTACTGAACTATAGATTGGCACTTTACCAAGCCATACTAGATTGACACTTTACCAAGCCATTGATTCATATTTTACATCGCTACTTGCATTGATAATGGCTGAGCAAGAGCTTCACCTTTTTTGTTTAAGGCTTTGGAAGTCCTTTGCCATTTGTGCAACCTAGCAATGCTATCAATCATGTGAAATTTTTAATGTATTGCCACTGATACCTTTTACCCTTTCTAGATCTGCAATAAGGCTAGAAACAGCCTGTGTATTTTCTAAACAACTGGAGAGATCATTTACGGGCTTGTTTATTCAATACTAGGAGAAAGATACTTACAAAAGCAAATGGCTTTGTTGTTTAATTTAGCAGGGAACAGAATTTAAACGGGCATGCCCATTTTATTCCTAGCTAAATTAAACACAAAGAGAAATTTGAAATGACTTACAGAACTGAAGACTGAGAATGAAGGACAGAATTGCCCCATCCACAGAGTTCAACTCCTCTTTGGGCTCTCAGCTCAAACTTTAATCTAGTTCCTTGTTACTAGGGCTGCGATCAGACGAGCTGTTTGATCCGATGTCTTTGCTGCTGGCCTGCAAATTTAAAATGCAGGTTCAGATGGCAACATCTGTCTCTCGTTCCTCAGTCACCGTTCTCATCCATCTTCAAGTCGGAGTTATTTGACACCAGGGGAAGTCCAGTCTTTGCAGATGTCAGCGTTTTCACCCTGCATTTCCGGATGTCTGATCAATCCATCATGCTCTCAAGCTGTTTGGGAAGTCTGATCACACACTTCTGTCTTCACATCATTTTTAAAAATTCTGTTAACGATGTGTGTATAAGCAGATCTTTGCCCCAGGGTTATGAATCACCGCTTGTGCGTTTCTGCACCCAAACATTCTGTCTGGATTGGGAGCCACTGGGGGAGTTGTTTTTGAGCTACAAATCCCCCCCCCCCAAAAAAAATCCTCCCTCCTTTTTCTTTGGGTTGGAACGCCTCCAGAGTTGCTGTTTGAGAGCATCCGATGATTGACACAAGAGTAAATGTACTGAAGTCAATGGGGCTACTTTCATGTTAATCTGCATGTAAAGACATTCACACGTTCCCTATGCATTCCAAGGGAGAGAAGCAAAGCAGAGGAAGTTGAGAGGGGCTGCAGTACTTGGTGGAGGGATCATGGAGCTGTTGAAATAGAGTGGTGCTTCGAATAAACACTTCTGCACATGTGTGAAAGACAATTTTTAAAGGATGCCATCTGACCAACTACTCCATGGTTATCGCGCAGCAGTAATCTGAATGGTCAACCACGGAATGAGCGCAGGGTGAGGTGGGTTAAGGGTGGCATGTCTGGACAAACCTCTCTGGGACAAATAACACCGGATAAAATAGAGGCACAGCCAGACTGTGCCAAGCCTGTTGTCTGACCACAGCCTAAATGTGGTTCAAATCTAGCTGAGTACTCTTAAGTGGGTCTGCTCAGAAGTAAGTCCCATTTAATTAAGTGGATCTTGGTCCCAGGAAAGGTTTCTTAGGCCCCCATCACACAGGAGGATTAGATCCGCAAGAGGGATGGATCAGGGGTGCATCAAGTGGGCTCAATCACACCACAACATCTGGGAAGTGGCGCACACCTGTCCCCGATCCATCTCTTCCGGCCGAAGATGCGGATTAAAAAAAACCCTAGAAAACACTAGTACCTACCGGAAAATCCGCTGCAGGGACGGTCGTCTTATCAGTGGGCGCCCGTCTCTCCCGCAGCATGTGAGGTCCTGCCGAACTGCGCATGCACACACATGCACAGCGGGCTTGCCTCGCTCTCCGGTCCGTGGCTTCCTCCCAGCATCTGATCGTGCCGGGGAGGACCTGCGTGGCGGCTGTGGGGATCTGTCTGATCCCGCCCCCGCTTGTCTTTTGATGTGGCTCAAAAAAGCCGCACTTTAGCCATGCCGTTTCCCCCAGTGTGACCGGGGCCTTAGAATTGCAGCCTAACCGAGGTATTGCTGATCTTAGAGAAACTTCTAAAAATCTCAACCAAGCTATCTAACATTGTAAAATCCAGTCTGCTCAAGAGAAAACTAGAAAGTAGCCAATATAGCACCAATATTTTTAAAAAGGCTCTAGGAAATAGCAGACTTCTCAGTCTATATTCTATGTCACATATTTTAATAAGGCCAGAATATCTGAACAGATAGTAAAAGCCTTGCTGTGAAGAAGAGTGAGCATGGCTTCTGCAAAGTAAAGTCTCACCTCCCCAGTCTTTATTCATTCTCTAATATTTTGGATGAAAACAAACATGGACACTGAGTTATCTGGTGCACAGTGCACAGCTGAATTTTCAAAAGGCATCCAACAGAGTCAAAGTCTCTTTTAGTAGTCAAAAAGCGAGACAGACAACAGATTCAGAATTGATTGAAAAAGAGGAAGGTATGAATAAATGAGCAGTTTTCACAATGCAGAGGCATTAACATTGGAGAGGCATTAACCCCCACCCCCAATCATCTCAACTGGTGCTGTTTTAATAATCTGGGAATTATCGTAGTTTGGAGCCAGGGTGAATGTGAGACAGTCAAATTTTCAGACGTCCCTAAGTTATTTGAGATGCTAAAAATCCCAGACAAACTGTGGAGAGCAGTAAAAGGACTTCCCTAGACTGGATGGGGAAAAGAAAGTGATACCGTCTTCCTTTTGGCTTGCAAATTGGCCATTTTGGCTTGCAGTTTGGTCCAGCCAGTCACTAAGGGTTGCCAACTCCAGGTTGGGGGATTCCTAGAGATTTGGGGAGAACTGATCTCTCTAAGTCTGGAGATCAGCTGTAATTCCAGGAGAACTGTCGGCCCCTACCAGAGTTAATTTCTAGAGCTTTTGGGTCTCCACCATTGAGACAGTGGCCTGAAGAAGTCAGAGGAAACAGACAGCAACCTAGGCAATCCATAGCCACTTCGTTTGTGACTGTGTTTAGAGACAAAAAGGGAGTGGTTAATAACTTCTGTGAAAAAGGACTGTAGAAGAAAATACTAATTTATTTTAAGGACACAATTTGTTATCTAATGCTTAATTTGTACAGGTTTTTTGGGTGGTTTGCATACCTACCAGAGGGGAGCTGCGGTGGCTCAAGTGGTTAAGACACTGAACTGCAGGCTGTGGAAGGTCAATAGTTCAGCAGTTCGAGACCCGGGTTGCCGTGTGACGGAGTGAGCACCCGTCTCTAGTTCCAGCTCCTGCCAACCTAGCAGTTCGAAAGCAAGAAATTGCAAGTAGATAAATAGGTACCACTTCGGTGGGAAGGTAACAGCGTTCCGTGCGCCTTGGTGTTTAGTCATGCCGGCCACATGACCACGGAAACGTCTTCGGACAGCGCTGGCTCTTCGGCTTTGAAACAGAGATGAGCA
>NW_015165275.1:183691-187008 GCF_001447785.1 Gekko japonicus | reverse complement strand
CCAGATGTGGCAGTGTGATCATGCCCCGAAAATCCACCTGACATTGGTGCCATGTGAACGGGGCCAATATTTGGAAGTGAATAAAATGTTTATTATTTATTAAAATATATAATTTATGGATAATTGTTTTAATATAAGAGACAATTTGTTTCACTGCAATAAGGAAACAATGATCTTATTAATAGAGGTTATATATTACAGGCTGTCTATGAAGAGAAAATAACAGTGCTTCAACAACAACAAAAAATTGATTGGCCCCTAGCCCTGCAAGGCCCCTAGACTTCAGCCTAGTTAGCCTTATGGATACAACAATGATCTTATTAATAGAGGTTATATATTACAGGCTGTCTATGAAGAGAAAATAACAGTGCTTCAACAACAACAAAAAATTGATTGGCCCCTAGCCCTGCAAGGCCCCTAGACTTCAGCCTAGTTAGCCTTATGGATACTACAGCCCTGGTTACAACATTCCTCTATTTTTATCTTCAAAACAACCACCCTGTGAGCAATGTTCCCTCTAAACTGTGGAGTCTTGTGAGCAAAAGTTCTACTTTGTGAGCTACTGGCATTAAGGTTGTGAGCGAGTGATTTAGCTACTGCATACATTAGTTTGCTCTGGAGCCATCTTTCCTGAGCTAAGACAGAAATCTGTGAGCCAAGGGCTAAAAAACTGTGAGCTAGCTCACACTAACTCAGCTTAGAGGGAACACTGCCTGTGAGGTAGGTTAGGCTCAGAGAGAGCGTCTGGCCCAAGATCTCCCACCAAGTGTCCATGGCAGAGTAAGGATTCAAACCTCGCTCTCCCAGATCATAGTTCACCACTCTTATTTTTGAGACTCAAGCCTCCATTTTTGTTGCCGTTCTTTTGTTCTTTTGCACCTTGCCTCTTCATTCATTTTCTGGTTTTCTTGGTGCTATATCGGAGCGCTGAACTGATGCACTTCAATATGGCTGCACTTTTCACATTGACCCACTATAGAACTGAGTTCAGCTTCACATGTGCACACTGAGGTTTGGTTTCTGCTTTCTTTGGAGACCACCAAGCCAAGAGCCACATGTGCAAAGCAGAACACCACAGCTGCCTCTATCGACATGTTTCCAATCATGGCAGCTACAAAAAGTCATATAAAGACTCAGTAGCAGCACCGGGGTGGGGGTGGGGATTCTGGTGAGGCATAGAAGGGGCAAAGTCTACTTCTGGGTGGGCAGAGATGTAAAGAGGTTTCAGAAAGAAAAATAAAGTACCTTTCATGGCAAAACTGCAAGGCTAAGTATGTTTTTGCTGAAATAAATCATGCTGTTACAGGCAATATTCATTTTTATACAGCATATATTTATCACATTCAAATTATAGTAAGGAAAAGGGCTTTCAAACAAGGTTTAAGTTGCTACATAAACATTTCTGTGGTATACATATTAAACAGAACATTCTCAAGAAAACGGGGACTTTTTGAAGCACTGCAGGCAGAATTCTCTATCTGTAAGGGAAGTAAGGACAAATTAGGGCTCTGGTCACATGAGCGGTTTGGCCCAGCATAGCCACCCCTCCCCTTCGGATCAAATGGGTGCAATCACACAGCCACATATGTCAGGTGTTCCCTGGGCATATTCACCCTGTCCTAGGATGACTTGGAGCTGGGTTAAAAAGGCACCACATCACAAGTGGTGTTTTTGGTTCCCCGCGCATTCATTGTGCATGGCCAGATGTCTGGACACGGGGAAGTGTGCACAGAACAGACTGGTGGTCTGAACCTTCAGATCTGTTCCTGCTGCAAGGGAGGGTTTTTGTTTTGGAATTTTTGCCTATATGCGCATGTGAATGCCCATGAGCACATGTGCGTGCATGAGTGCGCATGCATTTTTACAAATGACCAGGGAGTGCACTCCGTGGCTGAGGTGCTGCAGTAATGTGGATGCTTGACCACAGGATGTCTGCATGGGTAACCCATAGCAGGGTGTACTATGCCCCACAACACTTTAAACCGCTACAATTACAAGCAGTGCCATATTGTGCCAAGTCGCCAGTGTGACCACAACTTAAGACACCTGGTCCCTGTATACAAAAAAGAAATCCAATGATTTTTTTTGTTATGAAAACATTTTATTATAAACATACATATATAGGCATATTTTCCCAATGAATATTGTTTTTAATCTTGTGTATCCAAATAGCCTTCTCTGGGTATTTGGACTGTCATGTACTGAGACAGAAAGGATGGTATGCAGATCTAAAGGAGCTTAATGAGTCCATTTTTATGCAGTTCTGAAAAATGATCGACAACAGTTTCAAGGTCAATGGTTTTTGCCATTTTTTCCCCAGTTGCCAGTATGGCAATGCTACTTAGCCATTCATCCCATAGCAACGATAACAGCTTATAACACTTTAATACTTCATATATCTGAATCACTGTGTGTAAAATCTGACACCTTAAACAAAAGAAATAATAACTTTGCAAACCCTGTAAATCCTTGGTTTGATAGGGAATGCAGAGAAGTAAAAACCTTGCTATGTAGCGTTTATTGTCACTATCGTGACTCGAAAGCTCTAACGTTGCCTCCAGAATACGTTAAGCTTAAGAACCAGCTCCAGCAGCTCATTAAAAAAAAAGAGGAATGATTATACCAATAGCCAATGGGAACAATTACACTATGCCACAACTTTAAATAATTCAAAGAAATTCTGGGCTATAGTCTCGGGTGCATTTCATGCTGAGGATCCCTCCATGTCCGCCATCTCCTCGTATGTTTGGTACCAGTATTTTTCGACTCTATTCCACCAAGAGCGAACCTATGCTAGTGAATCACTAGAGTTTGTCCTAGAGGACCTACCTGACTGGCCACCTGTGTCATCTAACAAAATTAAAGAATTGATCGAAAAATTGAAATCAGGGAAAACACCTGGCCCAGACATAATTCGTTCTGAGATTCTAAAATCAGATCCGTATTGGTGGGCCGCACCTCTTGCATCCCTCTTTACAATGATAGATATTACCTTGCCAAGCTTTTATTCCTAATGCATGGCTGAATGCAATAGTGGTCCCGATATATAAAAAAGGCGATTCTGCTATTCCTGCCAATTATAGACCTATCAGTTTACTTTCTACAATGGGCAAGTTGTATACTAAACATTTATTAGCCAAGCTTACTCTCTGGATGTCACAGCAAAAAGTTTTGGGTCCAGAACAGTTAGGTTTTTGCAAAGGGAAAACCACCTTAGATCATTGTACTATTCTATCTCATTTGATCAATAAGTATGTTATTCAAAATAACTCAAATTTATTTGTGGCCTTCCTAGATCTGAAGGGAGCTTTTGACTC
>NW_015165275.1:183338-183536 GCF_001447785.1 Gekko japonicus | reverse complement strand
GTTGCATTCTAGCTCCCTTTTTATTTAATCTTTTTCTCAGTGCCCCTCACTTGTCAGGAGTTGATTATCATAGCCCCAAACTTGACTCTTTACATGTACCCCTACTTCTGTATGCTGACGATACAGTATTATTGTCCCGTTCCAGAGTTGGCTTAAAACGCTTACTGACCCGTTGCCTAGAGTTCTTTACAACTAACA
>NW_015165275.1:179579-181611 GCF_001447785.1 Gekko japonicus | reverse complement strand
CATGGACGGGCGCTGGAACTACCACCGGAAACGCGATCAGATGCCCGCCCTTGCCCCGCGGTTTCCGGAAACTAGTACCTCCAAGGTACTAGTTTTTTACCGCGCACCTTCGGCGGGAAGCCTCAGGTTCGCCACGGTGTGATTGCGCCTGGAAAATCCGCCTATCTTCTGTCTCTGCAGCATGGCTAATGCTCCGTGTGACCGCAGCCCTGGGTGCTTTTTATTGCAATCCATCCCCTTTCTAATATAAAATAAAAGGAATAAGAGGTGTGATTGCAGTGGGATTGACTAATGAGTAAACATTCATAAGCTTTCTCTGTGTATATTTCCCCTTTTCCTGCCCTCATGCCCTGAGCAAGTATCCTTGATATGTTTCTAAGAAAGAGGTCAAGAAAATCAGGGATGTCATTATAAATTATATTGATAGACAGGTACATCTGCTTATCACTGAGTCAGCTAAGTAAATGCAACAAATGCTATAAGACGGATCTAACAACCATCTGTTGCCTGCCCACTGTATTTTAATACAATACCAAAATATGCTGGGACAATATTGCAACAAGTGGGATATTAAAGAGCTAATATCAGTATTGATAAAGTAGTTCCTGCAGGAAGAGGCTTCCAACAATCCAGTCTTAAGATTTCCCCCTAGACCATCCACACCTAGTTTTAGCATACTGTATATGTCTCATTATTTTTACATTTATTGAGGTGGGGGGGGGGATCATCCAGAAATAAGTAATAGTTGATACAAGAATGTGGACCAAAAAGAAAAGACAAATCTTATGTATAATCCACCAAATATGAGGTTTAGAGATTCAGACCTGGTGCAGATCAGTCCAGAGAGAATAAAGAACATTTAATTTCCAAAAGAATTCTCAAAACAAAGCTTCCTAACTAAACCACCGAAAAAAATTTCTCAAAACAAAGCTTCCTAACTAAACCACCGGAAAAAAAATGTAAAACGGAAAGCATTGGTTCTAAGGAATCCTTACTATTCTAGAGCAAAGCAAAGAAAAAAATTACATAATTTTTAAGCAAACCCAAACAGAATCACAGCAACAGTCTAGCAGGAATTAACAGAAATTACTCCAGTTTGGAGCAGAAGTTAGCTTTAGATGCAAATATGAGAAACATGGAGAATAGGACAATCTCCTGAAGCAGAGACGAGCTGTGAAATTGAAAGTTTATTGCACGAGGAAGAAGGGTTGTGCAGGAAAAAAAGTCGGTATTTTTCAATTGGCTTTTTTGGGCTCAGCTATACCCCAAAAATACTGATAAGGCATTTTTCATGTATTCATTCGGCTTGGTTATTGTTGAATGCACACCTCTAGAAGAACCTTGAGGGCAGATTTGCATCAGAGACCAAGTTTGCATGGCAATTTAGAAGTCAAATGGTCAGTGACTGCAGCAGATCGTATCGACCCACTGCAGGAGGGCTAAGCTTTGATGGGACTTAATTGTCTTTTGTCCTGTTGACACAAACAAAGCAACAAATTCTAGCCTGCTGATACCAAGGAGGGTTCAGAAAAATCAACACAGGCTCTAATCTGCCCCCACCCTTAGCAATTCCCCTTTCCCCTTTCCAAGGTTGCTACTGGCCTGCTGGCATCTTGAAGCATATGTCCAGAGTACCTGCAAAAAACCAGAGTACCTGCAAAAAGAGATGCAGGGGAACCATCAAAACCCTACATCAACAACATGTGGATGCTTTTGTATGTGTGGAACTTGCCCTTTCTTTAGGTAATGACAAGTATCCAGCAATGGGGGGGGAGTGACTGGGGTGGCGGAGGCCGCCCCTGCCCCCCTCTGGCGCTACCCCTGCTAAGACTGAATGAAAAAACAAAACAGGAAAGGATTCGGGCAAGGTTTCCTTGTGAACAACGTCAACCTGCAGGATATCCAGTTTTTAAACCAGCTGCATTGCTGTGTACCCACGCAGTATCAGATTGGGATAACTGTACCAAAGAGAAGAAGGAAAATGTGAACCTTGACCTTGGATTATGACAAATGGTCTGAGTGACAGATGTAA
>NW_015165275.1:172894-179161 GCF_001447785.1 Gekko japonicus | reverse complement strand
AAGGTCATCCAGCCAGGTGCAAGTGGAGGAGTGGGGAATCAAACCCGGTTCTCCCAGATTAGAGTCCGCACACTTAACCACTACACCAAATCTAGCAGTTCGAAAGCAAGAAATTGCAAGTAGATAAATAGGTACCACTTCGGTGGGAAGGTAACAGTGTTCCATGTGCCTCGGCATCTAGTCATGCTGGCCACATGACCACAGAAACGTGTTCGGACAGCGCTGGCTCTTCAGCTTGGAAAGAGAGATGAGCACCGCCCCTAGAGTCGGATCCGACTGACCTTCGAGGAAGGGAAACCTTTACCTTTACCTTTAGGCCAGCTGAAGGCAGTGCAAGAGCCAGAATTCCCGTATTCAAGCTCTGAAAAAGAAGGCGGGGGCATTTAAGGGGTTGATTATGAGAAGGCGCGGGACATTTACTTCTGTAGACGAATTAGTTTCTTTATTTCTTTTCTGTAGCCATGGCAACGCGACTGCTGCTGCTCTGGACCTGGCTGGCGCTTCTCTGTGGTGAGTTTGGCATTAAAGGGCATGCAGGCTGAACCTGATCGTAAGTGCCGTTTCTTGGGAAGGAGCAACGCCATGGAATCTCTCAGAAAGTGATGTCGTTTTGGATCCCCCTGCAGATCCCCCATGAAAGAGGCTTTCTGTGTTTGTCTCTTTGGTGCAAGCAGGGAGGTTGACCTACTCAAAGGCAGTGTTGTCTGCCCCTTGCCAGATTCTCTCCTGGACAGGGGAAGGCTTCCAGTGTATAACACCTGGCACAGATCCGAGTATACCGTGAGCTCCTGAAGAAAATTAAAAAAGGCGTCATTTCAGACAGAACCGTTTGAGAACCGGTTCCCTACCGGAATATATTTGTAATTTTAGACACAAACGCTTCTGTCCCATTTAGGAAATGGGGCTGAAGCGTCTTACCTGTCAACAGCTTCCAAGTAGTCTTCAGTTTCCTCTCCCGGTTCCGATGCACTTTTCCCCTGCTGTTTTTCGCCCACACGGGCGATCTCCGTCTTTTTTTTTTTACATTCACTTTATAGCATTATAGCGCTATATAACGGAACAGCAGTATATCAACGCCATTGGATGGCTAGAGTGTTTTGTTGTAGTGCTATAGCGCTGTACTGCTATAAAGCCGGAGATCGCCCGTGTGGGTGAAAAACGGGGGGAAAGCGGGGGAAAGTGGTGCAGTCTGAAATGGCAAACTGTTAGCTCTTGTCCCCATAGGGGTGCCAGCCTTCAGGTGGGATAGCAACAAACACACAGGAAACACAGCAAGGTTGAGTAAAATGTGGGAAATGACTGTGCAACAACAACAAAGCACACAATTCTAATATACTACTGTAACTTCATTAATTAATTAATTAAATCATATACTTATGATATACAATAAAGACCCTAGTGTAACCTGATTATTATAGTGCACTAACAACAATGGTATAGATATAACAATATTCAATCTTGAAGAAATGTCCAAAGGTACAGAGACGAATATGCAGACGAGGTTCAATGCTGTGGCTGTCTTGCTTTCAAAAAAGAGATGCAGCAAACATCGTGCAACACGCCTCCCAGGCAAATATTGTGCGTTTCGAGGAATTCTTCTTCAGGCAAATTATTTCTCCTGGAACCAAAGTTCACAAATGCTACAATGCACAAGTCAAGAAATTCTCTATGTGGCTTCTCCGGTTCTCCAAGAACCGGAGAAGCCAAGTAGATTTTTTTAAAAAATGTTGCTTTGGTAGCAGCTGGTCTAAGAGCAGAAGGATCTTCACTGGGCAACTGAGGGTAAGTTGTGGTAGCTGCTTTGGCCTGGCTCTGCCTTCAGCAGCAGCCATTTTGTGGCAGCGGCTGTGTCCACCACATTCTGTCAGAATTCCAAAAGTACCCACAGGTTCAAAAAGGCTGGGAACCCCTGCATTCGTTCAATAAAAACCTCACGTCAGCAATGTTCACAGCAAATGGAGAACCAGAAATGGACTAAAGAGGGGTGGGAGGAAAACAGGAAGCTCTTCCCCCCCTCCCTTGAAGTGCTCCCATGCAGCACCAAGCAAACGAGTGCTGCTTAATGTGAGTTCCTCAATGTATGTCTGACTGCAGCTTGGGTACCACACCTGTGACCAGGCACGTGTCAGGCTTATCATGTAGTTTGGCTCACACAGAGCTGACTTTCAGCTAGCATCGCTATGAGTTTCACATTAATGGGGCTGGGTTTGTTTTGCACCATAAACTTTTATTTAGCCAAGGCAGAGCACTAAGCAGTAAACACTGTAATTGAGGGATAACGCTGCAGTTATTTAAAAGGGAGGGGCAACAGAAATGCACTACAGTCTGTACACTTGAGGGACTCACCATTCCCTCCAGAAACTGAAGAGGACTCACTGGAAGCTGGGGTGGCGAGAAGACTGCGGAAGCACCAGATGAGAAATGTGTCTTGGGATCTTCTTTCTCTGTGAGCCACATTCGTGTATCAAAAATGGCTGCACAGCATTACCTCACTGCAGTGAAAGGCCATAAAGCCTACCTAATCCAGGACTGATTTTCCAGAAATGTCAAGCCGTCATGCCGGCCACATGACCACGGAAATGTCTTCGGACAGCGCTGGCTCTTCAGCTTTGAAACGGAGATGAGCACCACAACCCTAGAGTCGGACTCGACTGGCTTTCGAGCAAGGGAACCATTACCTTTACCTTTTTATGCTATCTGAAGAAATTCATTGGATGGACCCACCCACGTTCCAGTTTTATGAACAGGGAGAAGCATTTTCATGTCGCTTAAGATTCAGACGTTTACACCATAGGCTAGGTGCTCTGATCTTTTGTCGTTTTCTCTCTTCCTCATTTGAAAAACCAGCATTGCAGATATATGAGGCCACACTATAGATTGTCACTACCATGATTGCTCTATGGTTTTCTATCCCTTTCGTAATCTTTCCTTTCTTCTTTCAGGCTTGTGCACAGCCAGTTCAAGAGGGAAAGACTGTGTCTGTTGTACTCCCAACCTCCGTAGAGATGGAGGGGACGGATATCCTAGATAAGGCGGTATTGATCCAAGCCGATAAAGATATTTCCGTCTTCTCTTTCAACTACAGGGACTACACAAGTGGAGCCAGCATAGTGTACCCTGTCCAACACTTGGGCACACTGTATTACGTGGTGACCCCGATGGGTACACTGACCAACAGTTTCAAGGAATTCACTGTTGTAACTCATCAAACTCCTGCTAGGATTGATATTCTCTTGAAAGGGGCTGTGGTATTCAGAGGGAAGGTTTATCCTGCAGGGGGGAGGCTGGTTACCAATCTCCAGGCCTTCCAAGCAATCCAGCTGCAGAGCTCAGTTGACCTATCTGGTACCAGAGTTGAATCCACAGAACCCGTGGCGGTTTTAAGCGGGCACAGCTGTGCCTCCAAAAACACAGGCTGCGACCTTGTCTTTGAACAGCTACTGCCCGTTTCGAGCTGGGGTACGACGTTCATTGTCCCCCCACTGTCCTTCCAGTACGGATTTGACATTGCCTATGTCATTGCTTCCCAAAACACCTGCATCAAATACCGTTCTGGGTACACACAAAGCTCCCGTGACGTGATCGCTGGGCAAGTTCTCCAGTTGGAAGTAGTAGCCTATCAGCCTCTCCACATCTCTGCTGACGTCGGAATCCAAGTTCTGTTCTTCTTCACCGGGGCCGCAGTAGGAGGCGGAGCCTATGACCCATTCCTCATCAACATTCCATCCCTAACAAGCTACTGCAGGCTGTATCACATTGACGGGATAAGAAACTTCGAAAATTATGCCATCATTATAGCCAAAACCTCAGAATCCAATGGGATCACATTAGATAAGAGAGCCATTGGAAACACACAGTGGAGGCTAATCCCCGGCACAGAATATTCTTGGACTCAACATGGGTTGGGCACGCAAACAAAAGCCTCATTCCTAGAGCATTCCAGCACTCCTTTTGGGCTCCTCATTGTTGGAGGTTCACGCTACAATGCCTACGGCTCTGTGGCCCTTTGTGCCTGTGGTAAGTATATCCTCACTTAGTTAAGCTCTCATGCAGACAGTGAACAACTTAACTATTGACAGAGAGCCCATTTGGTGTAGTGGTTAGGAGTGCGGACGCTAATCTGGGAGAACCAGGTTTGATTCCTCACTCCTCCACATGCAGCTGCTGGTGTAACCTTGGGTCAGTCACAGTTCTCTCAAAGCTGTTCTGGAAAGAGCAGTTCTTGAAAGAGCTCTTTCAGCCCCACCTACCTTGCAGGGTGTCTGCAGATTGTAAAATGCTCTGAGACGCCTTCGGTTAGTGAAGGGCGGGGTATAGATCCAATCTCCTCCTCTTTCTATTGACCCGTGGATTTTCTTCACCGTAAAAGCTGCAGATGGGAGGGAAGGTGGTAGTGTGGCTTTATCTTGTCAAAACATGGAAGCTAAGCAGGGCCAGTACTTTGATGGGAGACCACCAAGGAAGACTCTGCAGAAGAAGCCAATGGCAGGACCACTTCTGCCTCTCACTTGCCTTGAAAGCCCCTGGCTGGGGTCACCATAAGAGTTGCAATTTGATGGCACTTAAGTGCATAAAAGCTGCCGATAGACTTTGGGGCTTGCAGATGGTCTAGACGGCAACTCATGGAAGCTGCACACCTTTCTGGCTCATGGCAGTAGACTGTGGAAATCCAGGTTCCAGAAAATACCCTAGAGGTAGGAGGGGCAGGAGTATCTGCAGATGAACTCCAGTGATGCTAATGAGACCCTTGCCAAACCATGCTGGGAGAAGCCCTTCCACAGTTCTGCCATTTAGGTGCAGTGGGGCAGTGATGCTCTGTATCCTTGGTGCTTGGGGGGCCAACATTGGAAAGGCTTCTGGAGTTCTGGCCCCACCAGTGGACCTCCTGATGGCATCTGGTTTTTGGCCACTGTGTGACACAGAGTGTTGGCCTGGATGGTCCACTGGTCTGATCCAACATGGCTTCTCTTATGTTCTTATGTGTAAATATTAGAATGCTACCGGGCTTAGTGGAAGTGTGCAGTTTCTATGTCTGTTTAATCCTTCTTCTGTGCCTAGTTCCACCTTCCCTTTTCTTATTTCCTTATTCACATGTTCCGCACCTATTCATAAAACGCACATGCAAATGTGAATTCATAAACTGTGAATTCATGTGTGAATTCATAAAATTCACCTAGGTGCGCCCTGCTCACACTTGCTGTTTGCATACCACTTGTCCCATCCATACAGCTATCCACTAACAGTCACTAAGCTGACCAGCACTGCAGTGAGGCTACCACTCCTCTTTTTAGCTATATCGCTTCCCAACAACGGCATGCAGCCCCACCTTGTGCTTGAGCTTCATCTGTGGATTTCTTTTTAAGTCCTAAGCAAAATTTGGAATATTTATTCCATAAAACCTCAGCAACTGGGAGAAGGGGTAAGGACAACTCAAGCCAGGCACATCTCTCGCTGCCCAGGTGTTGGATCCAATCAGCTTTTCCAATGGTGAAAGGGGGAGAAGGGAATCTCTTTTGATTACCCAAAAGGCTGTGGGACCTGCAGGGAGAAAACCCATGTGGGATGGCGGCTGTAGTAAAGAGGGGAACTGGCCAAGTTTAAGACCCTTTCAAGGGTCTTCTTGCAAGCCGACTGTGCGGCCCATGACCACCCCTCTCCCTCCTTCCTGCCAGACTTAAAGGGCCCTCCAGCTGGTCAGCAGGCTACGTGGTCCCCCCAAACAGCTGAAGCCCTTTAAATCGGGCAGGAGGGGAGGGAGAGGGGTGGCCGGGAAGGTGGTCACTCTTGGGGGCAGATTGAAGCCCCCAGAAGCGGGGGAACCCCTGCCTGGACGTGGGGGCTGGCAACCCTATTTATCCAGGACCACCTTCCACTGGTTACCAACGTTACTTGTTTCGAGATCTGGGCCCTGTGAGACTTAAAGCAGTTCTGCAGGGCCTGTAAAATGGAGCTGTTCCACCGGGCCTACAGCTGAGGCAGCGGTAACCATCTAGTCTGGCCGCCTCCTGTCTTCTCTCCTCCTGCCGCTCACTTTGTTTCTCTGTATTAACCAGTGGTCATTTCGTAGAAAAAGAGCTAGGGGAACTCATTAGCATAACTCATTGGCATATGCCACACCCCCTGACATCACTGGAAGTGTGTCATAAGGCCACACACCCTGATATCACCGGAAGTGTGTCATAAGACCACCCACCCCACCCCCAACGGTCCCGGTCGCCGCCGGCAGCCTTGCAGCTCCACTGCCGAGCCCCATGAGGGGCCCAGCGG